>NC_086318.1:116271168-116571168 GCF_036172605.1 Pelobates fuscus
CCCACCCCAAACTCGTCTGTCCCAATTACTACACCTTAAAAAAACGGAGCACGTATTTTAACTGCAGTTGGATAAAAAGAAAAAGAAAAAAATGCAAAGTGCAAGCTGTCTGAACAAAATGTAATGCCAGGCTATAAACAACAGCGAATGCTTTGGGGGAAATACTAATTTAACTTGCTAAGTTTATATGCAATCTCGCTTAGCGACTAGTTTTAAGAGCTATTGAAACAAAAGAGCAGTGAAATTGGGAACATGTCAATCACTAGGCGTTTGAATGACTTAGAGAGTTTCTAATTGAATCCCTAGTTCTTAAATTAATTGATACAACAAAGGCAATGACTCTGCAGGTGGATGCATCCAATAATGGACTTACAGAGAGAACAATGCCAGGATTACAATGAAATGCAAATACAGTTTGGACTGAAAGTATACAATAAATTTGGCTTACACACACCAATGCACCCCAGGAACAGCAGAACAATTCAAAAATGTTTTCTGTGATACAATAACAAAACATTGTTACAAAATACAGGGAAAGGGCACACTAACCATGCTGTATAACATCAATCAATGTAAGTTTGCAATCCCAATTGAGTACTCCCTTAAGTACTGCAAATTTGAACATCAGAAAATAAATATGAAAGAAATATATACTAAAAGCACAGTACTTAATTTCATAATATTTAAAACATTTATAAGCAGTGCCAAGGCTTTTACAAATTCATACAAATAACACATCTAAAAACCTACCAGAAAGTTAAACACATGCATTACATCCTACCTACCAAATGCCTTTCTGAAAGGGACGGGCATGTGGACACACTCCCTATGTATGGTTATATATACCTTGTCACGCGCGGAAAGTTTCGCAAACCAAGATGAAAATGTTTGGCTATTGCGCATTTTGGTTGGTTCTTGATTTGTGATTCAGGTACATTTTGGGTTGTGTTTGGGAACTTGATTGATCACCTAACTGGACCAAATTCAAATAAACTGCAGTTTGGACCAAAACAAATGCACCGAATGTGCATTCAAGCTTTCCTATTGGGCTTCCACAGTAAATTCCCATTGGAGCAGTCTGCATTGAACATAGATGACGTTTGATGTACTAATACAAAGTGCAAGAGTATCCAACGCCAGAGAGTGGAGTTTTACTCCACTAAAAACAAAAAATGTCATCCAATTGCTGTCTGAGAGACAGCCACTAAGGTGGGATTAGCCTAGAAAAATGTTTTTTGATTTACTAAATATTGTCTAATAAAGTATTGTGATTTTAGTATTTATTTATCTATATCCTATTTATTTAACACAAAAAAATAATACAAAACCTTGTATTATATATGTTAAGGCAACTCTCGTCACTTTTGCAGTTTTTTTTTTTATTTTTTTATTAATCCTTTTATGTCCCACTGTCTCTCCTTGATTTTATTATTTTGAAATTCATCTTAGTCTTTATATATAAGAAAAGGTAGGGACCACTTGTCTTATGGGGAACATGAGTTTGAGCATTTCAGTTACTAAGCTTCTCACAATCTATCAGTAAAAAGAATTCCATAGAAGGGCAAACTGCATAAATTATGGAAAAAAGAGAATAAAATGGAGGCACCCAGGTACTGAGATTCAGTTCAAGCACGAAAAAATAATAAACATAAATAAATGCAAGTTATAATGGGGGAGGGATGGGAGTTGAATTAACTCCTTCACTGCCAAACAGTAAGCAAATGAACCCACCACCAGAATTTGAATATTTAAGTGTCTTGGAATTTAATGTGTTAAAGTGTTTTTCATTTCAGTATGCATAGATACATGCACACTTGTGCATACATACTGATTCATACACAGAAACAGAGATGCACATAGACACATACTGACACTCAGACACACACACACTGACATACACTGTCACACAGGGTTATATACTAAAGTCCAAATGGCCCTTTACCAAATTATAGCAAAAACATCCAGTTGTGTATGGGTCCATTTGGAGTGCAAAACTGAGCCAAACTATTTAACAAGGTCTGGATTTTGCAGAAAATTCTCTAAGTGAGCCTAAATTTGGAAATGCCACCGGACTGATGAAATCCAGACCTGTATTGTTAAAATCTGAGCTTGGATGCTTTATGGGACTGAAGAAGGGAAGTTTTACAAGAAAGAAGACTTCTGATAGCAAATATAATTAAATTTGTTGACAGGCATTCGCTTAAACCTCTTGAATCCATGAAAATACCTCTGACAATTATCTTAATGGAAGCTAAAAAAATAAAGAGTTAATAATAACTTTAACAGAATATAATTTCCACTATATGACACATCCAAAACCACCAGTTTTCTACCCAAAATCCATAAGAAACTTTTACATCTACCAGGAAGATCTATTATTCTGTGAATCGTGTCCCTTTTAGCTAATTTGTCACACTATATAGATCACTTCCTCCAATCGTGTGTTGCAAAAGTCAATTCATACCTGGAAGATATGGCTAGTATAATCAAACAATTACTGGACCTGCCATTGTACAATGATTACCATCTTGTGGTGTCTAATGTCACCTCACTGTATACTATTATTGACTGCAACAAAAGCAGCAATGTGGTGCATTACGCGCTGAATGAAATCAATGAAGATAAACAAAAAATTGACTTTATCATTGACAACATCATATTAATCACAGATAAATGATTTTACAGATGTAACAGTCGTGTGGCATATAAAGAAAGTAAGGCAAATATCAACCAGAGAATAACAAAAATTGATTGTCCATGACAGAACACAACCTACAAAATTAAAGATCTTATAATGTTCCACAGCTAGTGTGTGAGTTAAATGTTGGAATGTCATGTGCCCTAATTTATATAAGAAGAACAAGACTGTCTATCAAAATCAGAGAAACATAACGACACATAACAATTGGTATTGTCATGTATTTTACCATACACCACCATACCAATGCAAGTTTATTTACATTTTTGTCCATCTGCATTATAAAAAAACATTGGAGAGGGGGCGATCTGGTTAAAGAATTAGGCAAGATGGAGATGAGAAGCATTTATCAGCTGGGAACACTTATCCCCAAAGCATACCCTTTAAGTTACATTTCTTTCTAACTCCTTTTATTTTTTCTCTCTCACACTTTTCAGATAATATACAGATTTTTGTACCCTATGGTATCTTGGTCTCAAACACCATTTAACTCATACATGTACTTTCTTAAACAGGACACATAACCTTGTCCTGAATCCCCTTTGTCAGGGTGACTTGCATTATGCAAATTGTTGCTCAGCCTGAGGGGCCTCAGCAGGTGGCAGTGGACCTTCCCCACGGTCATCCTCCTCTCTCTAGAGGCCCAAACTCTGGCCGCTGTAACTCTGCCCCATTTTATGATGCGGTGCATGCTGATGATGTCAGAACCCACCAAAATCTGCAAATTCAAAGGTTTTGTGGGTGTGGCTATTGAATTAACATGCCAGACTATAACTAGATTGCTACATACAGACACACATGCACACACACATACAGAGAAACATACATACAGGCACACATACACAAATACACACACATATACATACATACAAACACACAGATAGACACACACATACAGAAACACATACCCTAACACACACAACTGCAACATGTTTTAGTTACCCTCCTTTTCCCTACCTTTTAGGTTCAGTGACTCAGGCTGATGGGAGTCAGAGTTCCCACTCTGACTCCCTCCTCTCCTTCCTCCTCCCTTGCGGCACAGTGATTGCTGGGAGGAAGTGTCCAGGGCTGTCACTTCCTCCCAGCCTCTGACCTCATCACAGGGGGTGGTCGCACTGTTAAAGCATAGGCCCCCCTGATGGGTCCCTGAATGAGCGGCCCTGGCGGTTGTAACTATACATATACATAGCCGGCGGACACTACAACTACGGTAGTTCCGCCACTGCCTACCTCCTTATGAGTGCTCTTTACTTGGTTGGCTGTTGTGTAGGGGTTTTTCATCATTCATCACTGTTGTTTTCCGTCAACATCCAGGCGTTTTTGTGTCGCAGAGCTCACAAACTGTTGATTTGGCCTCTACAAATGTTCATGCTATCTCTCTTATGGATTTTATTTTTTCACTTTGAGAGCTCCTTTGACCATATGTTGTAGGTTTACAGCAACAGCTTCCAAATGTGAATGCCACACCTGGAATCAACTCTGGACCTTTTACCTGCGTAATCAATGAAGAAATATTGAAGGAAGAGCCCACACCTGTCCGTGAAACACCTTTTGAGTCAATTGTCCAATTACTTTCAATCCCTTGAAAAAGAGGGGGCTATATATTAAAGAGCTGTCATTCCTAAACCCTTTTTCCAATTTTGATGTGAATACCCTCCAATTAAAGAGAAACTGCACTTTAAGCCCACATTCAATATATAATTGTAACTTGAAATTATTTACATAAACAGCCGAAATATCAAAACTTGTGTCGGTGACCAAATATTTCTAGCTCTAACTGTATGCTATTTGGCTGGAACTGGGTCTGTGCAATAGAACTGAACAGAACATTTTAAAGAAATGTACACCTTATTATGATTATTCTATTTACTATTGGCCAGAAATGTATTGGTGCTAATATCTAAAGGAGCCACACATTTATTACCAGTAATACAAGGAGCACCTTACCTAAATTTGTACTGCTGGAGAAATATTTGTGTAATATCATATTACTCATTTGTGTGTAGGCTCTCTATGATCATTGCGTCTGGCACAGGTGCCTCTGATTTTTTTTTTCAGCTGCACAATACCTGGTCTATTTGCAGGTACCAGCACCTTATAGGTACATTTCTATTATGCTATACATATTTTTCTGCTTAAATAATCATGTGATATAAATAATATTATTTAAGGGAAGCTTCAGAATCAATTGATATTAGAGTACTTGACTGTAAACATTAAATAAATGATCTCTTTCCAACTAGAAATTATCAGACTTAATTGCATGTCTTATAATTATTTGCTATTGATAATTAGATAATTATTTTAATCATCCTAGTATCATAGGGGGTAGCAAATGCATTCAAATCTCAATATGGAGGAAACTGAAAACTAAGAATACAACTATAATAAACATATTTATTTATCAGTGAAAACAAAGTATGTAAATGTGCAAACGTGTGCTTTAATTTCCCTCATTAGCTGTACATTAATATATTCAAAAATATGAATATCTAAGGATTTAGTCAAATTTGCTATTAAGCTGTGCATATTGTTTTTCCAATCTTGCAGTTCAAAATGCCATATTCGTTGCTTAGCTTACATACACATTGCGGTGTGAAAATACTGATACTAAAGTGTTACATTCTGTTATCGTCTCCAAGTATAACCAACGCTAATTATAATGTGTTGTCAGAAGCTCAAAAGACATCAATTATGCCATCTTTTAATAATATTTATAGCAATGTAAATGTAACAGCCTAGGAAATCTGCACACATTTAAAAATAAAAAAAAACAAAAACAAATTGAGGGCATATAACTTACTTAGAATATGACACAATACAATTTTATACTACTTGGATATATTTTTCTTACTAGTTTATTAAAATTATGGTTACAAGATAATTAATAGAACAGAAAAGAATAGCACATTATTATTATTATTATTATTATCATTATTATTATTATTATTATTATTCAGGAAATTCATCATGACAAATAATATAATAAAATTATGAGACCTGGACGCTCTGCTGCCTGGAGGCAAAATTATCTTTTACAAAATAAGTTTTAACTTTAAATACAGGTGAAGCTAGGATGAGATGATAGACATGCCACCTGACTGGCCGGTATGTAGAACTGTTAGAGGCGTTCAATGAAGTATTGTTTGCTCTGTTACTGCACACTTCTGTTAGCTGACAGCTTTCACGATTTGTTACTCCAATCTAATCCATAGTTTGGCACCTGCTTCTCAGGACAATAAGAAAAATGCTTTTATAATGAAAATTGTATTACTAATATTATTGTTATTTTGCATATTCACAGTCTTGGCGAAGAAGCTTTAGGATTGTTTGCATTAAGTGACATGTGAAATACCTGAAACAGTATTTGTTCGGCGAGCTTGGTCAGAAGATGGAGGAGTCCAAGGACACATGACATGTGTGACATGTCATGATTCCCTTTTATTCCAGAAATTTGGTCCTTAAGGGGTTAAAAGATGAGAACTACACAGCACATACACCTAAACTTAAACAGCAAGTCGAATTGCTTCACCCCAATACATGACAATATGTTTCTATTGAATCATGTCTCCAGTTGCCTTTATGTTATTTCTAACTGAATGGCATCTTCTTTAAAAATAATCTCTCCAATATAGAACTCCTTATTTTCTCTACTACCATTACCCCTGTGTCTATCTTCCTCTAAGTCAATGACAACAACTCTAGATCACAGGCTTGCGGCCTTAGCATTTTCTTTGATTCTAACTTCTATTTCATTCCCCACATCCAGTTAATTGCTAAGTCCTGTTGCTTCTAACTCAAAAACATAACACATAAAATAGCATCTGCCCCTAATTAACACCGCTATGCAGCTAAGGTGCTTGCCAATGCCTCTTTCATCTCCTGCCTTGACTACTGCAATGTGCTTCTCACTGGTCTTGTGCATTCTAAGCTCATCCTGCCAAGATCTAAAATGAATGTTGCAGCAAGTTCATCTTCCTACACTTCTGCATATTCCATGCAGATTCACACCTGTCATTTCCAGTTGATTCACACCTGTCATTTCTTACATTGGTTTCACATAAGATAAAGGGCTCACTTTAAACTTCTGGTCATCACTTACAAATCTCTTCATAACACTGTTTTATCTACCTATCCTTAGTAACACACATGCATGTCCCATCTAGCCCTCTATGCTCTGCTAAAGACCTTCGTTGTTCCTCTGTTCATATTTGCACATCTGACTGTCACCTTCAAGACTTCTCTAGGGCTGCCCGTGGAGCTCCCTTCCTCACTCTGCCAGTCTACATTCCCAAAATGCCCACTCCTTCAGGAAGGCATATCAATTAAACTGTTAACCTCACTAACTCATTATACAAATTCACTAACCCACCCACAAAACTTAATTATAGAAATGTCTAGCAACCTGCTTTTCCCATAGATGCAATACAGCTCAGCCTTTTACCCACTCTTCCTAAATATGATAATAACATGTCATTTTGAGGGTAAAATAAACTCAAGCATGACTATCAAGGACTCCTAATTACAACTTCCTTTCACAGGCTGCAAAACCAAGATGGCACAGAATATGCAATCAAATATTGGGGTCCAGTAGATCCTGGGGAATAAGATCAAGGAAGGGTTGACTTGGGGCCTTCTTCTTCTTTGCCGTATTTACATCTTGTTCTGTTAAAATTTTTAATGTTAATTACCTATTGTCAAAGTAAATTATTCCAATTCTATAACTGTAAAGTTCTGCAGAATATGTGAACCCTATATAAATAACAATAATGATAACCTGCAATTTGGGAACTTACCGTATTTTTCGCTCCATAAGACGCACTTTTTTCCCCTCAAAAGTGAGGGGAAATGTCTGTGTGTCTTATGGAGCGAATATGAAGCTTTACTTACCTGTCTTGTAGCGTTGGCCGGCAGCACAGGGTGCGCCGCGGTACTGGAACTTGAATTTCAGGTTCCGGTTTCCGGCGGGACTGAAAGGAAGTGTGCACAAGCTGAGTGCACAGGTAAGTAATTATGGGACAAGGGGAGGGGGACAGTATGGGAGAGGAGAATATGGGATAGAAGAGAAGAATATGGGGAGCGGGATGAAGTCTATGGGGAGGGGGGGGATGAAGTCTATGGGGAGGGGGGGATGAAGTCTATGGGGAGGGGGGTGAAGTCTAAGGAGAGGGGGGGATGAAGTCTATGGGGAGGGAGGGGGGATGAAGTCTATGGGGAGGGGGGGGATGATGTCTATGGGGAGGGGGGGATGAAGTCTATTGGTAGGGGGGGATGAAGACTATGGGGAGGGGGGATGAAGACTATGGTGAGGGGGGATGAAGACTATGGGGAGGGGGCTGAAGACTATGGGGAGGGGGGGTGAAGACTATGGGGAGGGGGGATGAAGACTATGGGGAGGGGGGAGATGAAGACTATGGGAGAGAGGAAAAGACTATGGGAGGGGGGGAGAAGACTATGGGAGAGAGGAGAAGACTATGGGAGGGGGGGACACTATGGGACAGGGGAGAAAAAAATATTCTGAACAAACTGTCCCATAGTAAGAAACACTATGGGACAGTTTGTTCAGAATATTTTTTTTTCTGGGTTTCTTCCTCTAAAAACTAGGAGCGTCTTATGGAGCGAAAAATACGGTATATTAGCAAGCTTACGAATCAGGGTTTTTGTATGTATCTCCTTATATGTAATATTATGCTTCTAATTTTTTCCTTCTATACCTTCTAATCCACATTTGGGATATGAAAGCAATAAAAATAATGTTACCAGAAACATTGCTAACTTATATTAGCTCAGACAGATATGTCCAGCAGGTACCAAACAAGAGATTGTTGTTTTAAATGACCCACTTGTAGGTGCATGTTTATTGAAGATTGAAATGACCCCATATGACAATGAAGCTAAACAGAGAATCGCCTCTTTCAGGGCTTAAATTTTCAAGTCTTATGTTACTAGTGGGGCCAAAAAAATCTACTTGCCAAAGCAAGCCAGGAAAGTTCATGTCACACTTACATGGGGTGAATTTCTACAATCGCTATTGGAGAGTGAACATTTTGGGGTCTTTTACTGTTGGCACAGTAGGTGTCTTCAAGCCACCAAATACACTATAACAAGTTAAATCTATCTAGTTTAGCATCTTAGCTTCAAATGTTTACCCTGTTTGGTTGTGCTGCTATGGCTGAAGGAAGCAATTATTCTATTAGCTACAGGTGCCTTTATCCAATAAATTCAATATATATTTGTCTAAAATATTTGGCATATTTCTTGGGTTATATGGAGATGCTTTTGTTGAATTTGCAAAATCCTTTACTGTTTCATTTAGAAGTCATATGAAAAAAATCACAATCCTTAGTAATGGTTATGCCATCATAGTTATCGTTCTTAACTGCTACTTCATCATTCAGAGTCTTTCTCCTGCTTCACTTTCCCCAGAAATGTTTTTTATGCAATTTTGCCATTTTTGTACAGTGCTCATTACAATTACGAGTTATTTTAATATCTATACTTACCATATACTTTGCTTTTATAATAAAACATACTTTATTTACATCTATAGAATTTCTTGTTTCCAAGAACCTGTTTATTTAAACAAAATTAATTAACTATTTGCTGATCTTCTTTTGCACGTGTACAGCACCCTGAATTCCTGCTCTATCGGGAGTAAGCATGACAGAGTTAAAATGTATTCATTATGCATTTCAGAAAACATGCACATGTCATTTTCTATTTTCTATTAAATTACATATTTCTTCTAGGGATACATAGACTTTAATCATTGTCAACATTTGCAAAGTAATTATATTTATAGTTGTTTTGAAGTATAATAATTTATCTAAATTATACACAAACTGATGGGTGTTCAATGTTCGCTTGGCCTTAAATATGTTTTCCTTTGAATGGAAATAGAATATTAATAAAACACTTCAATAGTGAAAAAAAATGTTGTTCGGATATTAAACAAGTATTGAATACATTGTACCATAAAAGCATTGATATGTTTTGAACAAACATTAAATAAACTAAATTCAACTTTAAAATGAAAACATTTCTCTACATTAAAACCTGGAAATTATATTCTTCTGTTAAAGCATTTAATAAGCGTGTCTGACATTTGTAAAAGCAATATACAATAGATTAGATATGTGCAGGGAAAATAAAATCTCTGTCCAAATTGGAACCTGCTTCATGCTGGGCTTGGACTTTGATCGACTGCATTCTGAGAAGGATAAGACATGTAGTCCAGATTAGATAATTATTAAAATAATTGCATTGATGTCTCATATCGTTACCCTAGTAAAAAGTTTAATACATTTAATGAAGACCATTCTAGGATCAGGTTCAGTTTGCATTATCATCTGAAGTTTTGTTCGTTAAAATTGAACAGAAGAAAAACATAAAAAAACTACGGAAGAAATAATGAAATACATTGATACAATGCTTGTTTTATGTTTGAGATCCCTTCTCTGCTAAAAGGTATATAAAGCATTTTAACCCACTCAGTCCTATACTCTTATTATTTCTTGAAGACTCATCTTCGTTTTGCAAGATTACCTCTTCCCTGAATTTCCCTCATTCTTCCTTGGCAAAACGTGGAATTCTGCTGAAAATTCTGCCACCTTTGAAGACTCCTAATTTGTTGGAATAGCCATCAGCTGCCTGGTCATGTTTGCTTGAATCTCATCAACAGTCTGTAATCTCTTACCTTTCAAAGGTTACTTTAGTTTTGGGAAAATCTAGAAGCCGCAGGGTACCAAATCTTTCAACAGCTTCTTGACCATCTTTGAAGCATTTGTGCCACATTTTTATTTGCTCTACACTCATTGCCTTCTGAATCATCTGAATAGTTTCCGTGGAGGAATGTACAAGCTTAACACAAAATCTGAAGCAGATTCATCGCTCTACTTGCTCAACATACAAGTGCCTGGGCACTCACTCATTTACTAAATGGCAATTTCAAAGCCTGCCAAAAATGGGGTACATTGGTGTTGTGGCAGGCTTATGCAATGCATGATCATATGATATAAGCCCCCATTATATTTATCTAGGTTAGATGTTCTTAAAAAAAACTATTGCATTCTGTGAGCTTTAAAATGGGCAATTAGTGAATAAATGACTGCGCTAGATCTTCCATGTGAATTGTCCCCAGCAGCACCCTTATAATGTATGCATGGTCACGTGAATGCAGCCCACTTGTTTAATTATATAAATATATATTTATGTATACACAAATTATGAAACATACTCATTATTATATGTTTAACGCAACCCTCTATCATTTTGAAGATTGAAGATTTATCCATTTTTATGCAAGTCAAAAAAAGATGATATTCATTTTATGGATATTTTAAAATACTTATCCAGCACAGACTACCTCTGAAATCAAATATTCTTTACTTTCCAAAGTTCAACAGAAAAATATGAATGGCTAGAAATTTGATATTGAATCAAGAATTTTGTAATTATGATCATAGAACCTCTGGAGGCTTCAGCAGCCAACTGCAAATCTACAGTGTTTAACAGATAATTATACACACAATATGGCAAATATTCATTTTTATATGTTTAACACAACCCTCTAGCACTCTAAAGATTCTTGATGTATCAACTTTTATTTGAGTCCAGCAAAATATTCCTGTACTCCATAATTCATTATCTTTTTCTGATATCAGAAAGCTCTTCTTCAACCCACGATGATGCATGATCATCAAATAACATTCTTTGAGAATCTGGAAGCACCTTTCATTTTTCCTTTATGATTTATCTTTTTATTGAAAGAGAAACATATTTCTTTTGACAAGATAGTAGATGAAAAAAATTTGGATTTCAAATACTACATAACTTTCACCAGTCTTTATTCCAGTGGCATAAAAAGTATGCCTTAGTAAAACACATGATAAATAACCTTTTCCATTTTTTTGGTTAATATTTCAGTATGTTTCACGATGTGTTCTAAATGTTAACACTTCATAACACCAAGGAAAGATTGCCTGGAAAATATTGTTATTTCACATAGAATAGAAATTTTCTTAATGCACTTTTTTAATTTCAAGCTATTTCTTCAGCATCTACAACCAGACTTACCTGTGTGTAATAAACAAATTAGCAAATGATTATGTAAACATGTATTTCATTGTTTATAAATGTATAACAAAAATTAATGAAGTAAATAAATCTGCTTAAAGAGAATGTAGTTTTGTTTATTATTTTAATGTACATTGTAAAATTTAAATATTAAAAACCAATACGGTAATAATGATATGATAAGAACATGAAAATAAGATGAATTAAAATGCAATTATACTACATTTCATAGAATGAAACAAATATATATTTATCTACCCAAAGAGATGACTCCTCCAGTTTATTTTCTCACAGCCATGTCAATGCTATATCTTATGCAGCATGTTCTTATGTTTTTATGCTTTTTATGTCTTTTATCAAGAGTTTCCGTCAGCTCCTCTCCTCTGTGCGGCTTGGAAAGGAAGCAATAGAGTGAGCAAGAGTGGGTGGCAATAAATGTTTGAAAATGTCAAATGACATCTTTCAGCCTATCACAGTTGCTCATTACTTCAAGAGTGTGGGTGACTGGTAGGTTAAAAGGAAGTGTGTAATCTCTCCTTTATCCATACCGTCAGTAGAACCAAGCTGTTGGTGGCCAGTCTTACACTATACAAAGGCTAATTTTATAAATTCTTGGCTTTGTGTTTTATAAATGGGAATTAATATAATATCAAAATGTGTGAGAATGGGAGTATGCATGATGATTGTAGGGCAGCATGTGGTCAGTTAGAAATACAGGTTTTTGTGTATAGGATGGGCAGCCATAAACTACAGTATGTCAAGATAGTAGGTTTTATCTGTAGTGTTGGCCACACAACTCAAGGGACAATGGGAATGTTTGATGGTAATAATCTTGTTGAGATTTCAGAGGGTCATATAAGGATAACAATCTCTAACTGTACTGCAGGTACACATGAGAAAAACCCTAGGGGCTTGTTAGGTGGGTCTTGTGTAGCCAAAAAACAGGACAGAAAAAGCAAACACAGCACCAACCAATCATACGGGTCCCATGTAAACAAATGGACGTCAATAGTATATCTAGTGGACTGTTGGGTCAGTAGTTAAGAGAAGGAAGGAGGAGAGGAGAAGCAGAAGAGACAGGGAGGAGGGAACACCAGGCCCTTGGAGATCTCAAAGAAAGGTAGCTATGATCATGCATGAGTTATATTTGTAAATAGAAGTATAGCTATGTTATAAGTTTATGTTTATTGTTGGGGATTGTTGTATTGTAATGTGTATTGTTTGAATTCCAGATTGTTTAAGTAAATTGATTTCATTATAACTAGAGTTGTCCCGAAAAGTTCGCTGGCGAATACATCCCGGCGAACATAGCTTGTTCGCCACGGCGGGTGAACATATGCGATGTACGGTCCGCCCCCTATTCGTCATCATTGAGTAAACTTTGACCCTGTACCTCACAATCAGCAGACACATTACAGCCAATCAGCAGCAGACCCTCCCTCCCAGACCCTCCCACCTCCTGGACAGCATCCATTTTAGATTCATTCGGAAGCTGCATTCTTAGTGAGAGGAGGGACAGTGTAGCTGCTGCTGATTTAATAGGGAAATCGATAGCTAGGCTAGTGTATTCAGAGTCCACTAGAGTCCTGAAGGACTCATCTGATCTCTGCTGTAAGGACAGCACCCCAAAAAGCCCTTTTTAGGGCTAGAACATCAGTCTGCTTTTTATTTTTTCCCAGTGTAATCTAATTGAAGTTGCCTGCCTGCCAGCGTGTGTGTCAGGCTCACAGCGTATACTGTGCCCACTTGCCCAGTGCCACCACTCATATCTGGTGTCACAATAGCTTGCATTTAAAAAAAATTATAGTTATATAATAAATGCTATAGTTATATAATAGCAGTCAGTTTCCTTCACACGTGTGCATTTCAGGGCCTGCCAGGGCACAGTGTCACACCAGTGCAACTCATATCTGGTGTAACAGTAGTGTACATTTAAAAACTGTAATAGATTGAATAGCAGTTAGTTGTCTGCAAGCGTGTGTGTGTCAGGCCTACAGCGTCTACTCTGCCAACTTCTGCCAGTGCACAGTGCCACTCATATCTGTTGTCACAGTAGCTTGCACGCATAGTACCACTAATCGAAAAAAAAAATGACAGGCAGAGGCAGGCCACCCCGCAGGGGCCGTCGTGGTCGTGGTGCTGTGATTCCCTTTGGCCCTAGAATAATGCCCAGTGTTCAGAGGCCACGAACCTTGAACTCAAAAAGTTCTGAGGACATAGTTGACTGGCTAACACAGGACACCCAATCTTCTACAGCTTCAGCTCAGAACCTTGACGCACCATCCTCCTCCAGCTTAGCTTCGGGCAACTCTCAAGTTACCACTCGCCTGCCTGCCACCACCACCAACACTAGCACCACAGCCACTTCACTTGATCTGTCAGAGGAGTTATTTACACATCAGTTGGAAGAAATGAGTGATGCGCAACCATTATTGCCAGAGGATGTAGATAACAGGGATATGTCTCAGTCAGGCAGCATTACACACATGGACGTACGGTGTGATGATGATGATGTTGTACCCGCTGCTGCTTCCTTTGCCGAGTTGTCAGATACAAGTGAAGCAGTTGATGATGACGATGCATCCGTGGATGTCACGTGGGTGCCCGCTAGAAGAGAAGAAGAACAGGGGGAAAGTTCCGATGGGGAGACAGAGAGGAGGAGGAGAGGAGTTGGAAGAATGGGGAGCTCGTCACAAGGAGCTAGTGGCACAATCAGACAGCATGCATCGGCACCCGGGGTCAGCCAGACAGCACGCCAATCAACGCATGCTGTTGCCACCACCAGAATGCCGTCATTGCAGAGCTCAGCAGTGTGGCATTTTTTTGGTGTGTCTGCCTCTGACAACAGCGATGCCATTTGCAACCTGTGCCAAAAGAAACTGAGTTGTGGGAAGTCCAACACCCACCTAGGTACAACTGCTTTGCGAAGGCACATGATCGCACATCACAAACACCTATGGGATCAACACATGAGTACAAGCAGCACACAAACTCAAAGCCGCCATCCTCCTCCTGGTCCAGCATCTTCAGCCACGTCAACCACTGCCGTCCTCCTTGCCCCGTCTCAACCATCCGCCACTCCGTCTCTTGCCTTGAGCAGTTCCTGCTCATCTGCCCACAGTCAGGTGTCTGTCAAGGACATGTTTGAGCGTAAGAAGCCAATGTCACAAAGTCACCCCCTTGCCCGGCATCTGACAGCTGGCTTGTCTGAACTCTTAGCCCGCCAGCTTTTACCATACAAGCTGGTGGAGTCTGAGGCATTCCAAAAATTTGTAGCTATTGGGACACCGCAGTGGAAGATACCCGGCCGAAATTTATTTGCACAAAAGGCAATCCCCAACCTGTACTCAATTGTGCAAAAGGAAGTCATGGCATGTCTGGCACACAGTGTTGGGGCAAGGGTCCATCTGACCACTGATACCTGGTCTGCAAAGCATGGTCAGGGCAGGTATATCACCTACACTACGCATTGGGTAAACCTGCTGACGGCTGCCAACCATGGAATGCGTGGCTCTGCAGAGGAGTTGGTGACAGCCCCACGACTTGCAGGCAGGCCTGCTGCCACCTCCTCTACTCCTCCTACGCCATCCTCTTCCATAACCTCTTCGGCTGAGTCCTCTTCTGCTGCTGCATCTTGCTCCACATCAACGGCACCCCCCAGCTCCCCAGGTACTATTCCACATCCCGGGTACGGCAGTGTCACGCCGTCTTGGGGTTGAGTTGCCTGAAAGCAGAGAGTCACTCCGGACCAGCACACACAGGTGGATCAGTGGCTGACTCCGCACCAACTGGAGATCGGCAAAGTGGTTTGTGACAAAGGAAGAAATTTGTTGGCGGCATTGAATTTGGGCAAGTTGACACATGTGCCGTGCATGGCACATGTGTGTAATCTGATCGTACACCGCTTTGAGCATAAGTACCCAGGCTTACAGGACGTCCTGAAGCAGGCCAGGAAGGTGTGTGGCCATTTCAGGTGTTCCTACACGGCCATGGCGCACTTTTCAGATATCCAGCAACGAAACAACATGCCAGTGAGGCGCTTGATTTGCGACAGCCCTACACGTTGGAATTCAACACTCCTAATGTTCGACCGCCTGCTCCAACAAGAAAAAGCCGTTAACGACTATTTGTATGACCGGGGTGCTAGGACAGCCTCTGCAGAGCTGGGAATTTTTTTGCCATGTTACTGGACGCTCATGCGCAATGCCTGTAGGCTCATGCGTCCTTTTGAGGAGGTGACAACTCTAGTCAGTCGCACCATCAGCGACATCAAACCATTTGTTTTCTTCCTGGAGCGTGCCCTGCAAAGAGTGCTGGATCAGGCCGTAGATGAGCGTGAAGAGGAAGAGGAAGAGTTGTGGTCACCATCACCACCAGAAACAGCCTTATCAGCATCGCTTGCTGGACCTGCGGCAACGCTGGAAGAGGATTGTGAGGAAGAGGAGTCAGAGGAGGAATGTCGCTTTGAGGAGGAGGAGGAAGACCAACCACAACAGGCATCCCAGGGTGCTCGTTGTCACCTATCTGGTACCTGTGGTGTTGTATGTGGCTGGGGGGAAGAACATACCTTCAGGGAGATCACTGAGGACGAGGAACGGGACATGAGTAGCTCGGTGTCCAACCTTGTGCAAATGGGGTCTTTCATGCTGTCATGCCTGTTGAGGGACCCTAGTATAAAAAGGCTGAAGGAGAACGACCTGTACTGGGTGTCGACGCTAGTAGACCCCCGGTATAAGCAGAAAGTGCCTGAAATGTTACTGAATTACCGCAAGTCGGAAAGGATGCAGCAGTTCCAAAATAAATTAAAAAGTATGCTTTACGCAGCGTATAAGGGTGATGTCACAGCACAACGGGGATCTAACAGGGGAAGAGGTGAAAGTAATCCTCCTCCTCCCATGACCACGCCGGCAAGGACAGGACACTTTACAGATGTGTTGTTGATGGAGGACATGCAGAGCTTTTTAAGTCCTACGCATCGCCACAGCCCTTCGGGGTCCACCCTCAGAGAACGACTCGACCGACAAGTAGCAGACTACCTTGCCTTAACTGCAGATATCGACACTCTGAGGAGCGATGAACCCCTTGACTACTAGGTGTGCAGGCTTGACCTGTGGCCTGAGCTATCCCAATTTGCGATATAACTTCTGGTCTGCCCCGCATCAAGTGTCCTGTCAGAAAGGACATTCAGTGCAGCAGGAGGTATTGTCACTGAGAAGAGAAGTCGCCTAGGTCAAAAAAGTCTAGATTTCCTCACCTTTATTAAGATGAATGAGGGATGGATCCCAAAGGGACTGACAGTGGGCGATACATTTGACTAAAAAAGGCCTGAGGAGGGGGACATAACAGGGATTAAACTGATAAGAATAGTACTACTTAACACACCACTTCTATCTGGTGGCACATTAGATTGCACGCGCAGTGCACCAATACCAGCCCTCCAAATATCAGGGGAGGCACCATTAGAGCGCATTTAACTTCAAATCCCGTGTGCAATCTTTAGCAGGGGTTATTATATATTTATCCCCTGTACTACACTACCGTATATACTCGAGTATAAGCCGACCCGAATATAAGCCGAGGCCCCTAATTTTTCCCCCAAAAACTGGGAAAACTTATTGACTCGAGTATAAGACTAGGGTGGGAAATGCAGCAGCTACTGGTAAATTTCTAAATAAAATTAGATCCTAAAAAAAATATATTAATTGAATATTTATTTACAGTGTGTGTATAAAGAATGCAGTGTGTGTGTATGAGTGCAGCGTGTGTGTGTATGAGTGCAGTGTGTGTATGAGTGCAGTGTGTGTATGAGTGCAGTGTGTGTATGAGTGCAGTGTGTGTGTGTATGAATGCAGTGTGTGTGTGTATGAATGCAGTGTGTGTGTGTATGAATGCAGTGTGTGTGTGTATGAATGCAGTGTGTGTGTATGAGTGCAGTGTGTGTGTATGAGTGCAGTGTGTGTGTGTATGAGTGCAGTGTGTGTATGAATGCAGTGTGTGTATGAATGCAGTGTGTGTATGAATGCAGTGTGTGTATGAATGCAGTGTATGAATGCAGTGTGTGCAGGGCCGGTGCAAGGATATTTCCCCCCCCCCATATGTCCTGACCTCCCCTCCTCCTCCCCTAGTGGTCCTTATCCCCCCCTCCCTCCCATAGTCGTCCTTATCCCCCCTCCCTCCCATAGTGGTCCTTATCCCCCTCCCTCCCATAGTGGTCCTTATCCCCCCCCCTCCCTCCCTCCCATAGTGGTCCTTATCCCCCCCTCCCTCCCATAGTGTTCCTTTTCTCCCCCCTCCCTCCCATAGTGGTCCTTATCCCACCCCCTCCCTCCGATAGTGGTCCTTATCCCCCCTCCCTTCCATAGTGGTCCTTATCCCCCCCCTCCCTCCCATAGTGGTCCTTATCCCCCCCCCCTCCCTCCCATAGTGGTCCTTATCCCCCCCCCTCCCTCCCATAGTGGTCCTTATCCCCCCCTCTCCCATAGCGGTCCTTATACCCCCCTCCCTCCCATATATATAAGTGGTCCTTATCCCCCCCCTCCCTCCCATAGTGGTCCTTATCCCCCCCCCCTCCCTCCCATAGTGGTCCTTATCCCCCCCCCTCCCTCCCATAGTGGTCCTTATCCCCCCCTCCCTCCCATAGCGGTCCTTATACCCCCCCTCCCTCCCATAGCGGTCCTTATACCCCCCTCCCTCCCATAGCGGTCCTTATACCCCCCCTCCCTCCCATAGTGGTCCTTATACCCCCCCTCCCTCCCATAGTGGTCCTTATCCCCCCCCTCCCTCCCATAGTGGTCCTTATCCCCCCTCCCTCCCATAGCGGTCCTTATACCCCCCCTCCCTCCCATAGCGGTCCTTATACCCCCCCTCCCTCCCATAGCGGTCCTTATACCCCCCCTCCCTCCCATAGCAGTCCTTATACCCCCCCTCCCTCCCATAGTGGTCCTTATACCCCCCCTCCCTCCCATAGCGGTCCTTATACCCCCCTCCCTCCCATAGTGGTCCTTATCCCCCCCTCCCTCCCATAGTGGTCCTTATCCCCCCCCTCCCTCCCATAGCGGTCCTTATACCCCCCCCTCCCTCCCATAGCGGTCCTTATACCCCCCCTCCCTCCCATAGCGGTCCTTATACCCCCCCTCCCTCCCATAGCGGTCCTTATACCCCCCCTCCCTCCCATAGTGGTCCTTATCCCCCCCTCCCTCCCATAGTGGTCCTTATCCCCCCCCTCCCTCCCATAGCGGTCCTTATACCCCCCCTCCCTCCCATAGCGGTCCTTATACCCCCCCTCCCTCCCATAGTGGTCCTTATCCCACCCCCTCCCTCCCATAGTGGTCCTTATACCCCCCCCTCCCATAGTGGTCCTTATACCCCCCCCCCCCCCCAAACACAGTGGTCCTTATATCCCCTTTTTTTATTATTATTTTTTTTTTATTATTATTTTTTTTATTATTATTTTTTATTATTATTTATTTTATTTATATTTTTATTTATTTTTCGTCCCCCCTCCCTGCTTGATACATGGCAGGGAGGGGGGCTCTCCTTCCCTGGTGGTCCAGTGGCAGTTCAGTGGGGGGGAGAGGGGGGCTGGCAGAGCTGTACTTACCTGTTCTGCAGCTCCTGTCAGCTCTCTCCTCCTCTGCGCCGTCCGTGCAGCTCCTTCTATCAGCTCACACTGTAAGTCTCGCGAGAGCCGCGGCTCTCGCGAGTTTTACACTGGGAGCTGACCGAGGTGCTGAACGGACGGCGCGGAGGAGGAGAGAGCTGACAGGAGCTGCAGAACAGGTAAGTAACGCTCTCTGCCAGCCCCCCTCTCCCCCAGTCTGTATTATGGCAATGCAAATTGCCATAATACAGACCTTGACTCGAGTATAAGCCGAGTTGGGGTTTTTCAGCCCAAAAAATGGGCTGAAAAACTCGGCTTATACTCGAGTATATACGGTATGTTTGTTTAGACGCAACACTACTTGGGAGGTGTTCTGTGGGAAGCTGTTCTCTGTTTTATTGATAAGTATATACTATTGATTTTTTGTGTGTTTTATTACACATAAATGAATACTTGCATTCAAACGCCAAGACTGCATTAAAACGGCAACACAACATACAAACACACCTCTACATTCACACAAACATACTCCATAGCAGAAACATGCTAACATGCTAAAGTTGCAGTAGGGGGGCCTAAAACAATTATTGCACAAGGGCCCTTTCCACTTTGGTTTCTCCACTTCGTTGGGGTGAAGGGCATGATTGCATGCCTGGGAGTGGGGGGTGGCAGGGTCCAGGGGGGCCCAAGCAAATGCTTGCCAATGGTACAATCAATGATAAAGATGGCCATGCCTTGAACTCTTTGTCATGTTCATCCAACTCATGTCCACATTTAAGGTGCTTTCGGCAGTAGACAGGGGCTATCTTGGGCACTCTAACTGATCTGCAGCTAAACAGCCCCATACGCAGCAAACTGTGAGGCACTGCATGTTCTGACATCATTCTATCATGGTCACCTTTATGTTTTTAGCAATTTGAGCTACAGTAGCTTTTTTGTGTGATCGTATCAGATAGGTTAGTCTTCACTGCCTATGTGCATCTATGAGCCTTGTGCAATCATAACCGGTTATCCTTCATTGCACCACTTTTGGTAGGTGCTAACAACTGCACACCAGGAACACCACACAAGACTTGTGGCTAGCCATCACTATTGGGCCCTTGTCAAAGTCTCTTAGAACTTTTTGTTTGCTCATTTTTCCTGCTTCCTATACATGAAATTCAAGAGCTGACTGTTTACTTGGTGCCTAGTTTATCCCACCCCTTGACAGGTGCCATTGTAATTATATAATCAATGCTATTCACTTATTATTATTATTATTATTATTATTATATTTATAGAGCGCCGTCAAATTCCGCAGCCCTTTACAATGGGTGGACGAACAGACATGTAGTTGTAACCAGACAAGTTCATTTCACCAGCAAGTATCTACACATAGCAAACATCTGCAGACACATAGACACATACATAGACAAAGAGTATATATATATATATATATATATATATATATATATATATATATATAATGGAAAATGTATTCATACTTACCGTAAGTTTCTTTTCCTGGCTATTATTCATGGCAGCATATACACATGGGTTAGCTCCTCCCCTTACAGCCGATAGGACAGGAAAACCACCAAGGTTTTAAAAGGAGGCTCCATCCCTAAGGTCCTCAGTCAGTTTACAAGCTCTACAGTACATAAATAGAGACATTAATGGGTGGGAAGTATATGCTGCCATGAATAATAGCCAGGAAAAGAAAATTACGGTAAGTATGAATAAATTTTCAATTTTCCAGGCTAATCATGGCAGCATATACACATGGGGAATACCCACGCTTACAAAGGGAGGGACAGAATAGCCAATCAAATAATCAGAATAATTCAACATAGATAGAAGAATTAACTGAGTTAAGTACTTGAGTACCAAATTGTGCATCATAGACTGTTTTAACGAACAGTATGAAATGCCAGACAAACGTGTCTAAAGAGGTTCAAATGCTAGCTAACAAAAAGTGTCAGCGGAAACCATTACCATGGCAACCCATGATGCTGCAACAGCATGAGAGGAGAGTGCCCTGATACCGTCCAGCACAGGTAGAGAACGGACGTGACGTCCAAATTGTGCCTCACGAATTACTTCAATGTCCAATATGTAATGCAGGACAAACTAGTTCAAAGAGGTCCAAATGCCAACTTTACAAAGTTTCAGCAGAGACCATTGCCATGGAAGCCCACGAGATGCTGTAACAGTACTAGTGGAGAATGCCCCAAATCCTTTGGTACAGGTAGAGAATGGCATTGAAAGGCTCTCACTTTAGGCAGGATCTCTGGTGCTACCAGCAAGACAACCATATCCTGTTGAAATTCAGTGAATGGGGGTACACAGGATCAAGCCTGGAGTTCACCCATTTTCCTTGCTGGGGTACTAGCCACGAGCACTTTCTGTGCTACCACCATGAAAGCACCTTCTAGAGGTTTGAATAATGGTTCAGTCAGGGCCCATGAGAGCAGTGGTACGTCACACATTGGCTTCACCACACTCCGTGGAGGCATGATTTAATTCAATGCCTATATGAAGCAAAGTGCAGCTAAGTGCACACATTCACCTTGCTGAGGTACAAGTCACCAGCAACAGCAACGTCTGGGCTAAAATCATGGAAGCTCCTGCTAGAAGTTCAGTCAGAGTCTGTGAGACCAGTGGTACGTCACATATTGGTTTCAACACCCTCAGCGGTGGCTTGAGTTCAATTGTTGCTTACATGAAGCAAAGCACAAGGGATATCAACGCTCAATCGGTACCCTTCAGTACAGGTAGAGAATGACCTAGATAAGCATTCACCATAGGCAGGATCTTCAGATGCCAAATGCAAGATGACCATATCTGTTGAAAAGTAGTGAAAGGGGGTTCACAGGATCAAGCCTGGAGTTCACCCATTTTCCTTGCTGGGGTACCAGCCACCAGCACTTTCTGTGCTACCACCATGGAAGCTCATTCTAGAGGTTTGAATAATGGTTCAGTCAGGGCCCGTGAGACCAGTGGTACGTCACATATTGGCTTCACCACACTCAGTGGAGGCATGATTTCAATCAATGCCTATATGAAGCAAAGTGCAGCTAAGTGCTCCTCTAGAGTGTTATAACACAGAACCTTTCAAGGCCTGAACGAGGAGTAATTCCAACAGACAAAAGCATGTCAAGCTTAGTAAAGCCTGTATAGGATTGTAAGAGGATCTCAATGACCGTCTCAGGGATGCCTATACTAATATGGACCCCTGCATCAACACCAGAACTTGAGGATCCTGGTGTGTCATGGGGCCTTGTAATAGGTCTGGACATACAGGAATTTCCCTTGGAGGTTCCAGAATCATCTTATTCATCATAGGAATTTGAGTCGACACGGTCTTCCACTGTCACCTTTTGCATTGCCTTCTTAGGAAAGCCAAAAACAGGAAAATATGTACATCAGACTAAAATTCTAAATTTGAGTCAGTGTATCTTGAACCTGAGCATTCTGGTCCTAGCATGTAAAAAATACTTCTGGACCTGGTAGGTCCAAGAAATGGCCATCAGATCTATGTAGGGTATCAGACGATCTGCGTCAACCCTGAGGATACGTCAGGACCTGGTTGCCAATCCACCTTGTCCACAGTTATTCAGCTCTAGCAAACAGCCATTGTATTCTGAGCCACTGGTTTTTCTTCTGTGCCCTGATTATGGGCTGGAATTCCATCAATACGTATCTGTGAGACCCATCTTGGTAAATATAGGATACAGTTGCATTGATTTTTGAGCAAATTTGGACCCACTCATTCTTCAGCAAGCATCTGAAGTGAAGAAGAACCTTGAAAATGACTCTTAGTTCCATACAAATGAATGGAAATATTGTGCAACATGTTCCAAACACTGTGCAACCAATCTTATAAAAACTGGAATTCGAGCTAATAATCGACCAATGAGGTTCTGTTCACAGGAAACTCAGAGATCTAATCCCTCTTTCAGCTGCCAGAGAAGGTGTAACTCCACTGATGGGGGACATAGTAAGTGGCTGACTCCAATAATCGTTCTCTTGTTGGATCAAGATAGGAAGGATCTGTAAGGAATCCAGAGATGCCATTGGGCCCATCTGACAAGTCTGCTGGTGGAAGCCAGGATTCCTAGTAGTTGTATCTATTTTCTTGCTGTTACCAAGCAGAAATGAAGAAACTGGGAGAGAAAAACCTTTACAATCTGTGGAACTGTTCCCGAGATAGGGAAAAGCAGAGCATAGAATTTTCCACTCGGGAATGTCAACCACTGAGCTGGTCTGAAACTGCTTTTCTTGATATTCATCAAGCAGCCAAACTTTAGGAGTTATGAAAGAACTATATACCTCTGTGTGCCTGCCTTCTGAGGGTCTAAGGCTATCAGAAGTAGATCCTCCAGCTAATGGAACCAGGTGGAGTTCTGGACTCTCAATAACACTATAAGCACATATAAAGATTCTTGGGGCCACATTGAGGCCAAATGGTAGGTTCTCTTCTGAGCTAATGCCGAAGATCTCTGCAGATTGGACTGAAAATAAGCATCCTTGAGATATATAGAGGTAAGGAAATTATCCTTCCAGATTGCTTGAGATATGGATCTGCTTGACTCCATCCCGAAGACTCTGACATTCAGCCTCTTGTTGGCCCCTCTTATGTCCAATGTAGGCTTTCCTGTGCTTTTCCTCTAAGCACCAGAAGAGAGGCGAAACTTGTCCCTGGAACTGCTCTTGTTCTGGGACCTAAAAAAAAAATATCACCTCTTCGTCCAGAAGGCTTCTTCCTTCAGTGCTTTACCTTTTGATTCATTGGTCTTAATACTCCTGTTGGTATGGGGACTCCTGTGCCCGTTAAGAAAAAACTCCAGTCTATATCAATCTGGACCATGGATACCACACAAGCCTCCAGAATATGATGAGCCCAGGTATGTGTGATCAGAAAAATGAGGCTCCTAGTACCGGAGGAGATATGTTCATTGCTGAAGAGCAAAACGACTGCATTATAGCTCCATTAGAACCTTGAAAGGCAGGTTTACCAACTGCCATGAGTCACCTCTGGAGTATTCCCTGCAGGGCCAGTAGCTCCATGTATCTCAGAAATACTGGTCACTGGAGGTTCTCCGGTCTGACTATGACTATGAGGAGCTGGGATCCTTGGAACTTCCATCCTAAGGTACCAATATCTTGCAGCCCTCATTCGCCTTTTCAATGGAATTATCCAAAGTTTCCCCAAACAGCACCACCCCTTCAAATAGAATGGTGTAGAGGGCAGACTTGGAGGATGAGTCATCATCCCAGAAATAGAACCATAATGCTTTCCTAGCTGCTATAGACAAAGCCATTTGATCCAGAGAATATCCTAGTTACATCTAGGGAAGTTTCTGTGAAGAAGTCAGTTGTAACCTGAAGACTTCAGACTGCCTCTTCAATCTTGGCTTTTAATATCTCTCTCCATAGTAGCCTTGAGATCTTTAATCACATATTTCATGTTTGTAGAAACCGCAGCGGAAGTCACAGCTGGATGGCCTCCTGCAATGGTAGGCGTAAAATTTTGGATAGGTCTGCGTCCACCTATGATCCATAAGTGTGCAACTTAGGTGGTGTAGTTCTGGGGTTGGAAATAACTTCCTCCACAGGGTAAAGCCTGGCCTCTTTTCTTACTCCTAAGGCCTCTGGAACTTACTTTGTAAGCCCTGCCTGCATGTCATGTGGCTGCACAGTGATAGGTCATGCTGAAGCGACAACCTTCTGGAGGAAGTCAGTGCATAACCGATTCCTTCCACTGTTTTCACCTCATAACCAGATCCTGGTGAAGAATTAGACACCTGACAAATAATAATAACTAAATATTACCTGTGGAAAGTATTAAGAAAAAATGTGCACTGTTAAATTCTATAAGAAACCAGCGAAACAGCTTTAAAACAGGCTGAAGACAGCACTTATCCATGTCTGGAGACACTGCAAATACTTACCAAATAAGTGTGGTAGGTTTACTGTACTTTTCCCTTTATTTTAGGCACTTTCTGGAAATTGCCCTTATCCAAGATGGCTGCCACAACTTGTATTCCCACAATGCAAGTCATCCGTATTAGGCCCAATAAGGCACAAACTGCACACATGTGGGCCTATTCCGAGTGTGTTTGCTGTTTAGAGACCAGGGAGAGGACTCTGTCTGAAGCCTACATGGCCCCTAAACACCCAGGGTACCGGGAATAAATCACTGGGACCGAGGGGAAGCAAAATAGATAACAAAAGTGCCTGCACGGGAGTTGAAAAGGCAACCACGTGCAAAAAGTCAAAGTTTAAAGGCACCACAGTCTAAAGGCCTCAAGATATAAAAGGTAACACAGTTTTCAAAATGTATCACAGTTTTAAATATATCAGTCTTCAAATGCACTGCAGTTTTCCAAATGTACTGCAGTTTCAATACATGCAAAAGTATTAAATGCAAATTTAAATGAAAGTTTTAAATGCCACACAGCTGAAATGCAACACAGCTTAACCCCTTAAGGACATATGACATGTGGGACATGTCATGATTCCCTTTTATTCCAGAAGTTTGGTCCTTAAGGGGTTAAATGCTTCCTAGCAAAAGCACAACCGCATAATGTACCACAATCTTAAAAATAAGGTACAGCTGTATAATGCACTAGTTTAAAGATATCAAAGCTTAAATGCATCACAGCATAAAAGCACAACTGCATAATGTACTACAGTAAAACAGGCAAATAAAGTAATGAAGATAAAAAACATACATGTCCGTAAGTTAAGGGAGCAAATTGCTCACGTCCTAAGGGCTGTAGGACAGGAAAAAGACTGAGGACCTTAGGGATGGAGCCTCCTTTTAAAACCTTGGTGGTTTTCCTGTCCTATCGGCTGTAAGGGGAGGAGCTAACCCATGTGTATATGCTGCCATGATTAGCCTGGAAATATATATATATATATATATATATATATATATATATATACATACATACTCAGATCCTAGCACATATCCACTCATATACTAACATACATACATACACACACACACTTAAAAACACAAACATAGAAACACAAAACATTTTATAATTGTATTATACATCCCTCTTCCTTGTCTTTCTGTTGGATATGTATGGAAAAACTGTCAATTTTTAGGTGCACATTAGACAAGTAACTGGTACCAGTCTATAACAGTACATGACAGCATATCTTCTAACTCATCAGATGGACAAAGATGGATACTTTCATTTTTGGACAAGGTGTGTGGTCATGGGCAGGCTGTTCTGAATAATGTTTGGTAACTTATGAATTAGAATTTAGGCATGTAATTTTTAATTTGGAGCATAAATGATGCATCTTATTTACACTGATTGATATCTATGCACATTTAGTGAACTCTAAAGACATATTACTGAGAGTATTACTGATGTGGATCTATGTTGTGAGCTCAGACAAACCAAGAATACCTACAAAATACAGATTAAGGAACAGCGCATACACAGAAAAATAAAATTTTAAACTGTAAAAAAAGTTATTGTTGTGGAGCCATGTTATGCACTCTGCCAAACTAAGAATAATGAGCTTCTACAAAAGAGTGACAGGATAAAAAAAGAGGGGGGTTGGTGTCCCAAATAGGGGCTCTCCTTCGTAAATAGGGACATGTGGGAGTATGTACCAGTAACACTTGGGAGGTATTTATGTTGTAATTTTAAGGACCAAACTTCTGGAATAAAAGGGAATCATGACATGTCACACATGTCATGTGTCCTTAAGGGGTTAATCTTTCTTTATTCAACCTTCCAGCAGCAAAGAAACAGTTAACAATGATGTAAAAAATTCAACCAATCAGAGTGTACAAGAATGTCATACAGTGTCATCAATCTCCTCACAACTCCTCTTTCTTTGCTGCTTGCCTTCCAGGTGACTCTATTCCAATTATATTGCTTTATGGTAAATCTATTTTGTCATATATTGAGTTTTGTTTTCTAACACCTTTACACTGTTTTCTTGGTTTAGTTATCCACCATTTAGTAAATTATCAGATATATGTTGTTATTATACACATTTGGACTTTTATGTCAGTGCTTTCATTATATTTTTTGACAAGTTCATGCCATTGCCTCATTTCTCTTGTTTCTTTAAGCTACCTGTCGGGACGTTTCATAACGTCCCGCGGGGCATTTCGCAAGGTTTTTCCCTGTTCCCATTGCTAGTTTTTGTAAGATGTGGCTGCACAAGTCTCTAGAAAAAGAAATAATGGCTAAGCTCAGAGCCGAATGTCCTTGGCCAACTATTCCAAACAAGGTGGAGCTAACACCTGAGTTTGATCCAATGTTAGTGACTTTCCCCACAAATCTGGCAAGGACTCACGTAAAGGTATTGAACAGGGTCTCAAGACAACTCAAGACAAACTCTTGAGTTGTCCAATCATTCAGATATTTATTTTAGCTGATGAAGCTATCACTAGTGGAGAATTTGATCTGCATACTGTGCGGGAATGGGCTCAGAGAGCTTTATGCTTATTAGGAAATGCAATAACCTTCCACCAAAATCTATTCTATAAAGAAAGAAATCCTAAAGTTATTATTTGCTCATCGGATTAGCATGCGCAACCTAGCTAATATTATTGGAATCCATCCAGGCTATATACCCACTACATTTAAATTTTACCTACACCGGTCTACTTCCTAAGACCGATTGATTTTTCTTTTCTTTTTTTCTCATATATCTTTTTTATTGGTTTTGGGTAGTACCCCAGTGCATAATACATTTGCTGACGCAGCAGCTTATTAACCAGGTACAGCATCACCAGTTTGCAATATACCACAAACATTATAACACGTACATTAATACAATGCTGACTTTTGCTTTACATCGGTGTTGTGTTATATCATTGCTTGTGTGACAGCTTGTCTGAGGCATTTTCGACATGGAGCAGTAGTCACCTGTGTTCTCTAAATTGGTGAGCCTATGTGGCCTATATCACTTTCGCATCATGCATCCGGGTACAGAAGGAAAAGGAGGTTAAGGGAAGGGTAACATTCAACTTTAACTCCAACCTGTGTACCTACTTGACCTGGGCTCTGCATTTTGTGCACACCGCTTCGGTTCCGCTACAGGACCCCTTGGTTCCTATGGTTCGTGGTTTTCTCCCCCCATCTATTCACCTTGAGCTTAGAATACTTTGATTTAGTACCTTATCCGTCTGTTCCGTCCTTTGCTTGGACAACTAGCCATTCGCCCCATTGGATACTATGTTTCTCAGGTGTTCCCTGCAGTTTGTATGCCATCTGCTCATGAAGGCATCTGCTATCCACCCTTTTTGCTACCTCCTCTAAAGTTGGAGGCGCCTCGTTTTTCCACTGTGAGGCTATCCCAATTTTGGCTGTGGTTAATATGTTTAAGGCAGTTGTGGTTGCTGGATGTCTCACTGAATTGCTCGCTGGGAGCATATGAAGCAAGTAATGTACAGGATTCAGTGGTATTGTCATGCTAGTGGCTTCGTGCATGAGCGTTTGGACAGAGGTCCAGAACGGAGTTATGATTGGGCATTCCCAAAATACGTGTAGCAGCGACCCTGATGTGCGTTTGCACCTCCAGCATAATGGGGAAGTGTTGGGAAACAACCTAGCTAGTCTTAGGGGGACTAAATACCAGCGCATTGCAATTTTGCAATATGCTTCCCATAGGGACAAGCTCTTAGATGCTCGTTTAGTGATATAAAAGGCTTCATGCCATTGTTGTATAGCGAATGATTTCCATATAAGGAAGTTTGTGCGCAGACTTCCCTCTCTCTAGTGCGTTATAACATAGGGCTAGAGGTTTGATGGAGCAGGATGTCAGAATGTACCGGGCAGGAGGTGTTTCTGGTTGTTGTGTGGGCGCTGTTGATTTGGTGTGTGTCTGTAGTATGTTCTTGACCCTTTAGTATTTGAATATGTCCCTCGAGTGCAAGGAAAACTCGCTTTGCAGTTTTGGGAATGCTTTCATTGTATTTTGGTCATATAGGTCCTGTATTTTACAAATCCCTAGAGCTGACCATGTCGGGAGCGAGAGGTCGGGTGAACTAGATAGTACAACAGCGGTGGAGGACCCACAGGTGATCACTCCACTGGAGTTGTAGGTGGTTGAAGGGAGTAAAGGGCATAACCCAGAAAAATACGAAAAGAAGAAGCTGAGTGGAGTACACTAAAGCAGTGCATCCATAATCGGCTTCTAAACCCTGAATGAAAAGTGCTCCGTCAGTGTATGGCAATACAATGCTGTGAGAGGGAGCTAAAGAACGAGCTTATTTACATTAATTACAAACAATAGTAGAAAAATAATAAATCTTTAATAACCCTCTTAAGGGAAATACAAATAGAGTAAAAAGTAGATGAACTACTATATGAGCAATGCCGAGATAGATATATGAGAGGGAGTAGGGCAATTAAACACTACTGAGACATACTCGCAATATAGACACTGTGTTACAATGTAGCTGTACAGACTCTGTTAGGCAGCTACAAGGTGGATACACTGTGTTACAATGTAGCTGTACAGACTCTGTTAGGCAGCTACAAGGTGGATACAGTATGTATGAGTCATGCCCAGTATAAATTCCGATAACTCCCTGAGTACCACATAGAAGATAGTTAACAGCGTTTAGTGATAGTAAATTGGAGGACTCGTAAAAGAGTCTAGGGGGAACACTGTCATTTAAACTAGCACTATATTTTAAGTACTGACAGTGTTCCTAGTGTAGGTACAGCCAGTGATTTCATAGAGTCCGAGGCACGTATTTAGGTAGAAGGGGAAGATCGAGAGTGGATAGCAGATGATTGGTGCCTATCCACCTCTTGTCACCCTTAGAGATACCAAACGAGGAGTGATATAGCGCTCCGTGGTTCACACTGGACCTATTTAGACCTGTTTAGCAGTCATACTCCGCAATCCACTAAATGCACCCGCAAGTAACAGTGCAAGACCACAGCGGGAGTACGCTTACGTTGAAATGCCCTTGTGGTAACAAGTCATATCAGTGGGTTAAAACGATAGGTGCGAGGCCTGTCTACAGCCCGAGGTAGTGGTGATAGGAGTGAGGTAACCCCTTCAGTCCCGGTACCCAGAGGCTAGGCGTACTATCGGTGTGTTTAACGAGAGTAGGAGGCCTGTCTGTGGCCTGGGGTAATCGGGATCCGAGCGAGATAACCCCTTCAGTCCCAGTACCCAGAAACTAGACGTGCAGGCCTTAGAGGATTCCCCACAAAACACAATCCCCAGCTATACTAATCACAGCTAATCACAGCATCGCTCAAATAAGTAAAAATAACGTAGAGGTCCTATGTAGGACAGTCTGATTTAACTTTAACTCGATAGCATTGCGAGACCTAAGGAAAGTCCTCAGTAGGACATTGTCATTACACTTAGACTTGCTACTGCTCGATATTTTAAATAAAAACTAGCGTGTGGGTCCTTGGTAGGACAGTTAAATCAAATTCAAACGAAAACGCTCACAGGTATAGTAGTGGTCCTCAATAGGACAATTTAAATTAAATTAAATTAAACTAAATTAGCATCGATAGTGCTCAATGGTATAGTAGTGGTCCTTGGTAGGACAATTTTTCATGACGTTAGAGTCGGTGATCGCTCAACGCGCGTTTCGGCGCTAACATGCGCCTTTGTCAAGAGCTAACCGGTACTGGGGTTGGCGCCTTCTTTTAAAACCTGTTAGGGCCAGCCCACCCCGAAGGGGGGCGTGAAGATCCGAGATAGGACCGCCCACTGAGGAGGGGCCGGGACCTTGAGTGGCAGCCAACTCAGAACGCTTGAGGGATTTTAACCCTTGTCAAGCGTGTGACTAATATGTCGTTCAATGGAACAAAACTGGCTAAGCAAAATTGTTGCAAGGAGGATATATGAGTATAGCTCCCATAAGGTAGTAGTTGCTATGCAGGCTTTTTAGTTTAGGAGTTTGTAAGATTAAACTCAGAAAAGCAATCAAGCATAGACTTAATGTTAAAGTTTTATATATTTCTGTCATATGGTTCTTAAACTATACAACAACAAAAGATAAAAAGTGTTAAGTTTTAGTAGCAGTAATTCAAATAAATGGTGCAAATGAAAACCCTTCGTTGAGTCCTCTGGGTTGTAGGGTTTTTAGCCTATATATCCAGAAACTCTCACGTTGTCTTAGAAATTTGTCATAATCACCCCTTCTTTTTTCCCGTTTCACTAACTCAAGTCCACAAAAGCGTAAGCCATGCGATTTTCCAGAGTGATGTTCTCTGAGGTGACGGGAAATGGGGGTTTCGATACTCAGTTTAGAAGATCGAACATGTTCTTTGATTCTCTCTTTAAATGGGCGGAAAGTTTTGCCCACATATTTATAGTCACACTCACAGGTGAGGAGGTATACCAAGCCTGCAGTGTTGCAATTAAAGAATGAGGTGATGTTAAATGTTTGTTTATTTTCACTGTCAGATATTGTTTTTGAATTGCGTCTAATATGCTTACAGGCGACACATCGCCCACATTGAAAAGTCCCAACAACCGGTGTACTCAGCCAGGTTTGGATCTGAGGCCGCTGAGGTTGGTAATGACTTGGTACTAGGAGGTCCCTTAGATTTTTCCCTCTCCTTGCTGTCATCTCAATCCTTGGGCCTAGAATCTTTTTTAGGTGTGTATCACCTAGTAGTATGGGCCAGAATTTCTCGATACCTGATTTAACTTTGTTCCAACCAGCATCATACGTGGCGATCATACGTGGTGGCGCATTAGTGGGTATGGTCGGTAGCTTCTCAGTCAATAGTGTTTCCCTCTCTGAGTCCAATGCTCTTTTGTAAGCTTTTTTAAGGCACCGGTTGGGGTAGCCTTTGTCCCTAAATTGTTTACGTAAGGTGTCTGCTTGAATTTTAAATTCTTGTATTGTACTGCAATTTCTGCGGGCTCTTAGGTATTGGCCAATTGGAATGCCTTGTTTGAGGGAACTTGGGTGAAAGCTCTCCCAATCCAATAGACTGTTCGAGGCGGTAGGTTTCTTGAAGAGAGTTGTTTGTATGGATTGCTTGTTATCTAGAGAGACGGTCAGATCCAAAAAGTTGAGAGTCTTCCCACCGAACTCCGATGTGAATCTCAGGTTGAGGTCATTTTCATTCAGGAGTGCTACAAAGCAATCAAACTCTATAGATGAGCCTTTCCATACTATGATGACGTCATCTATATATCTGGCCCATAAGTGTATCATGGGGATGAAGGGCAGAAATCTGGGTGAGCCTATAACTACCTCCTCCCACCACCCCAGGTGCAGATTGGCGTATGAGGGGGCACAAGCTGTCCCCATAGCAGTGCCCCGCACCTGGTGGTAGAATTTGTTGTTAAAGAGGAAGTAGTTATGAGTGAGGATAAATCTAAGTAGGTTCAAGGCGAACTCAGAGTGAGCTGAGTGGCTAGGTCCTCTTTTCTCCAGGTAGTGTTGGACGTGTCGTATGCCCCCCTCATGGGGTATAGAAGAGTACAGGGCTTCCACGTCCAAACTACAGAGGTTTACTGGTTCCGGAAGTTTAAGGTTGGAGAGCCGTGCTAGGGTCTGTTTTGTGTCCTGGATGAAGGATGGAAGTGACTCTACGAACGGGCGCAAAATTTTGTCCAGGTAAATGCTCCCGTTTTGTGTGAGATTGTTGACACCGGATACAATCGGGCGTCCCGGAGGGTCCAGTTTGTTTTTATGGATCTTGGGTAAGCAGTAGAAGGTTGCTATCCTGGGGTGTCTGTTCAGGATGAATTCATGTTCATCCTTAGATAGCAACCCTCCACTGCGACCCGTATCCAGGATCCGTTTATATTCTTCCAGAAAGACATCTGTTGGGTCTTCCTGGAGCACACGGTAGGTTTCATTGTCATCTAATACTTTAAGGGCCATTTTGACATAATTAGACGGTTGCATAATAATGATGTTGCCCCCCTTGTCAGCAGGTTTGATGACAATTTCCCTGTTGTCCTTCAGAAGCTTTAGTGCCCTTCGTTCAAGTTTTGTCAGGTTCATGCTCGGGTAGAAATCAAGCTCTACATTCCTGATGTTTTCAATTTCAAACTTGACGGCTTCCAGGAAGACTTCAATATTCCTGAAGTTACCAATATTGGGTGTAAATTTACTTTTAGGTTTTAAATCTGTCTGGTTAGAGAGGACAGTAGTGTCATTCTCATCTAGTAGTGAAACCAAAGTCATTACCCCCTCAAAGTCGGTTTCAGAAAGGCCCAGTTCTCTGGCTTTCTTGTCAGTTTGTAATTGATGGTACTTACAGAGAGCTAACTTTCTGACAAACAGGTGTAAATCTTTGATCCATGTGAACTTGTTATAGGCTGGCACTGGTACAAAGGATAACCCTTTTTTGAGTACGTTGATCTCGTGAGGATTTAAGTTATAGTCTGAGAGGTTAATAATCTGGGTCTGGTTGCTTAGTAGGGGTTCCCCCTAGACTCTTTTACGAGTCCTCCAATTTACTATCACTAAACGCTGTTAACTATCTTCTATGTGGTACTCAGGGAGTTATCGGAATTTATACTGGGCATGACTCATACATACTGTATCCACCTTGTAGCTGCCTAACAGAGTCTGTACAGCTACATTGTAACACAGTGTATCCACCTTGTAGCTGCCTAACAGAGTCTGTACAGCTACATTGTAACACAGTGTCTATATTGCGAGTATGTCTCAGTAGTGTTTAATTGCCCTACTCCCGCTCATATATCTATCTCGGCATTGCTCATATAGTAGTTCATCTACTTTTTACTCTATTTGTATTTCCCTTAAGAGGGTTATTAAAGATTTATTATTTTTCTACTATCGGTCGGGTGAACTAGCCTGCAATGCCGTGAGTGGCGCTTCTTTACTTCTTCACTTCTATTACCTCTGAGGCCCACTGTTTCCAAGTGGTCAATGCAGTTTTTGTACACCATAGTGCGTCATTCCCTATGGTTTTTGGCTCGTGTGTCCAGAGGTCATTAGACAAAGTGGCCGGGTGTATGCAGGAATTCTCGAGAGCTAACCATAGAGGGGTTTGTTCTGCGTCTAAAGATCTAATTAATTGTAGGTCTTGTGCTAGTAGAAATGCTTGATAGTAGTTACAGATGTCCGGGACACCCAAACCTCCTCTTGTGTATGGTAGGCTGAGTTTGGCGGTGGCTAGTCTGGGAGGCTTTCTTTTCCATATATGGGCATTAATGATAGTTTGGAATCTTTTCAGTAATTTGGCCGACAATGGTATGGGAAGTGTAGGTAAGAGATAAAACGCGTGGGGCAGAACCATCATTTTAATGGAGTTAATGCGCCCCAGCCATGATACTTCCAACCCTTTCCATTTACTCATTTGGGATGCAAGTTTGTGGATCATAGGTGTGTGGTTTTCTGTGGTTAGTGAATGTACGGTCTTTGTTAATTTTATACCTAAGTATTGGATCGATTTAGTTCGCCAGTCGAATGTGTGTGTCTCCTCTAGTTTATTAATTGTGGCCCTTGGAAGTCGGATGGGGAGTGCCTGGGTTTTGGCCGTATTATTTTTGTAGTATGACACTGAGCCATACTTTTTTAGTATTTGTATAAGGACTGGGATAGAGTGTACTGGGTCTGTCAGGAATAGCAGTATGTCATCCGCAAATAGGGCTAGCTTGTGCTCGTCCGCAGGGGTGTCAAGCCCTCGGATTAGTGGGTTATGTTTAATGTTATAGATTAGGGGCTCCAAACACAGAATAAAAATGAGTGGGGAGAGCGGGCACCCCTGGCGTGTGCCATTGCTGATGTGGAAAGGTCTGGAGAGGAATCCTGTATTATAGATCTTTGCCGAAGGGCAGCTGTATAGTGCTAGGATATTAGTTATAAAGGGCTGGGGAAATCCCAGAGTTTTAAGTGTTTTTCTCATGTACTTCCAGTTCAGGTGGTCGAACGCTTTTTCAGTGTCGAGTGCTAAGAGGACTCCTTGCTGGTTTGATGTGTGTGCCCATTCAACTAGATTGATGAAGTGCCTGGTATTATCTCCCACCTGCCTTCCTGGAAGAAACCCTGCTTGCTCCTTCAAAACTAGTTTGGGCAGGAATGTTTTTATCCTATTTGCTAACAGCTTAGCGTAGAGTTTTGTATCGGCATTTAGTATTGGGTTTTGTTGGGTTTAGGGAGTGTCACTATGTGGGCTTCCAGCATCTCTGGCGGGATTTCTCCCTTTCTCTTTATGTGATTGAAGAGTTTGGTAAGGTGTGGGGTCAGGGTATCTCCAATTTGTGGTAGTAGTAGTTGGTTAGCCCATCTGGGCCCGGTGCTTTGTGTTTTGGTAGTGACGCTATCGTGGGACGAATTTCTTCGTCCGTGAATGGCCTCTCTAAGTTTTCTGTTCTTGGGTGAGGGTCGGGAGGGTAGTGTTGTTAAAAAGGCTTGTAATTCCCCCTCCGTGGGTTGGTGTGTGTTTTGATCCCTGTCGAGCTGATAAAGTGTGGCATAATAGGAGGCTAGTTCCTCCACCATATCTTGAGGGTTATATAATTTGTCACCTGTCTCGGATATGATGTATGGGAGCTTAGTGGTTTGATATCTCCTCTTTAGCCTCCTAGCTAACATTTTCCCAGCTTTATTACCTCCTATATAATGGATTTGTTTGAGATAACGCATGTGTTTTTTAGTGGTGTTTAGGGCAAAGGCATGTAGTTGCAATCTTACTTGTTCCAGCTGTTTTGGGGTATGTTTTTTGGGGTCCTGTTTGTGTGTAGCTTCTAATTTAGTGAGTGTCGTTAGCAGCTCAGCTTTCTGTGAGTATGCCCATCTTTTGCTCTTGGCTCCCATTTGAATGAAAGCCCCTCTTATGACCACTTTGTGCGTTACCCATTGAGTCGTAATCGCCATCGTGCAAGCTACATGATTGGCGAAAAAGTCATTAACCTGTCTTGCTATATTTTTGGAGTTATCTGGATTATCCACCAGAGCCTCATTCATTCGCCACGTGCCTCTACCACGAGCCGGGTACGGGACGCGGAGCGTAACCGTAAGTGGCGCGTGGTCTGACCACGTTATTGGACCTATAGAGACTTCAGTGAGGCGTGTTAGGGTACTTTTGTCGGTGAGGCACAGGTCTATCCTGGAATATGTCATGTGGCCTGGGAAGTAATATGTGTTGTCCCTATCCGCAGGGTAGAGGCATTTCCATGAGTCATACAAGTCATGTATCAGGAGTAGTTTGGTTAAATGCTGTCCTAACGAGATGGATGTCCTTTTAGGAGCTTTGTTCCCTGTCCGTCTAATGTCCATGTATGGGTCAGTTGTGCAGTTAAAGTCACCACAAAGGATTACATGTCCTCGTTTATATCTTTCCAGTTTTTTCATTGCTGAGTTAAGAAAGGATTTTTGGGGGCGTATAGTGAGGCTATGGTGATCTCTATGCCATTTAACTATCCCACCAATATGAGTTGCCGGCCATCCCTGTTTGCGTGTTGTTTACTCAACATAAATGCCCAGTCATCATGGAAGAATATAGAAACCCCTCTGGATTTTGTTGGGGAAAGTGCATGAAAGGCCTGCGTATATTGTTTCACTGAAAATTTTGGTGGATTACGTCTACAAAAATGAGTTTCCTGCAGACAGGCTATCGCCGCTTTGGCCGAGCGCATTTCCTGCGCTGCTAGTCTCCGTTTATGGGGGCTTTTAACCCCTTAAGGACACATGACATGTCTGACACGTCATGATTCCCTTTTATTCCAGAAGTTTGGTCCTTAAGGGGTTAAGGCCTTTAACGTTAAGGGAGAACAATTGCATTGAGTTAACCATTGGATTTGGGATTCAGAGTATTCTTTTTGGCAGGTGCTTGTCGGTCTGTGAGGGGTTCCCTTTGGTATTGTGTGTCAGTGCGTGGCGGTTTTCGGCCCGCGTTCTGAAAAGGTTGGTTGGGGTTTGCACATTGTGGTTATGCCTACAGGTTATCAAGCAGTACAAACAGGTATTGGGCAGTGGTAGAAACATAAACATAAACATAAACATATGCAAAAACAAAAACAAGTAAACAAAGTATATACAAGGTGCCCCTTTGGTCGTGGGCATTCTACGCGATTGGTCTGCAGCCCATGCTGGAGCCGGGCAGCAGGTCAACCTGGGAGGCGTGATCTAAGGAGAGCAGCCGTGTCAATGACCCTTTAAACATGGTTCATACATAAGACTTCTTTGATGTTTAGGATCTTTGTGTGTTTTACCCTTGTGTTTTTTTTTTTGTCGTCGTTAACTATGTGTCACCTTGCTCAGGGCCTATGTGTGTACTCTCACACAGGAGAGGGCTTATTTAAGGCATTGGAGGTATGTCGTATCAGTGTGGTGAAGTGTGTCATCGCATACATACATACTGGCATCATTCAGTTGGGGGGGGTTTCACACACAGTCCTGGTCCTTCTGCAAACATTGAGTCCCGCTATTTATCTTATTGCTGTTGTTGTTGTCTAGGCGAGCCCGCTATGTGCCATTCCGTCGACAGCCGTCGAGGCTTCTTAGAGCTTTGTGCAGGAGAGACCTGAGAACTTAACAATCCCCAGTCCCGGAGGAGTTTCAGGCCTTCAGCTGGTTCCTCGATGTTATGGTGCTTGTTATCCTTCCATATCAAGAGTTGGGTGGGATATCCCCAATGATATTGTATATTGTGGTTGCGCAGCGTTTTCGTGACAGAGATGAATTCCTGTCTTCTTTCCATGGTAAGCGCCGATAAATCTGCAAACAATTGGGTGCCTCGGTACGGCTCTGGGAGTTGTTGCAGTTTGCGTGCCGTGTCATCAATGCTTCCTTATATTTAAAGTAGTGGAATCTAACCACTGCGTCCCTTGGCGTATCTGTTGTGAAACGCCGGGGTCTTAGAATGTGGTGGGCCCGGTCCATGAGCCACCCCTCTTTCTTTATGGCCGGTGCTAGTGCTGTGCATAGGCCTATTATATAGTCAGGGAGAGCATCATGGGTGACGCTGTCTGGGATTCCCCGGAATCTTACATTATTCCGCCTGGAGCGGTCTTCTATGTCTGCCGTTTTTCTCTTTAGGAGCATGTGCTCTTCTCGGAGCGTTCGCAGTTGCTCTGCAAAATCATTTTGTGTAGCGCAGATTTCTTCCATCGGCACTTCCAGGCGGTCTGTGCGCTCTCCAATGTCGGCCAGTTCCCGCTTAAATTCTGCAGTCATTTGTTTCATGTCCGCATTAAAAGTTTTTCTTAAGTCTTGCAGCCGTGTATGAAGAGGAGGTTGTGTCAGTGTCATGTGGTTGGTCTGATGCAGAAGAGAGGCCCATGCTGTTGTCGCCATCTTGTAGAGACCTGCCCTTGTCTTTTTTTTTATCTTATCTGGTCCTTCATTTTCAATTGCTTGGACGGGGCCATGGTGTCGGTACCTGTTGGCGGGTAAGCTTGTACCGGGTTTCTGGTCGTCTTATCTGCTTATTTAAAGCGTTTGGGTCCGTTGCGGCCGGGAGCTCTTACTCCATGCAACCGTTCACTTCGGCTGTTGGACACACCCCCAATTTTTCTAACGGACAAAGTCGTATAGAGCTCCACTTGTGGCTTCACAACATAGAAACCTGGAGCAGCAAAGCCATCTTTGGGTTGCAACCAGATTTAATTCTGGTGTCCAATGCCAGCCTGCTGGGGCGCAACTTGCTCAGAGATGTTCACTGGAGGACCATGGTCTCCTTCGGAACAAGCTCTTCACATCAATTGCCTCAAATTAATCACAGGATCTTTTGCGATCCGCAGTTTTGCAAAATACATTTTCAATTGCTCTCTAGTATTATGCATGGGCAACGTCTCAGCAGTACGTTATGTGAATTGATTTGTAGGATCCCGATCCAAACTACTGTCCGATCTTACAAAGGATCTTTACCAATTCTGTCTAGAGAGAAATCTGTAAATTCGGGTGGAATATCTCCCGGGCCCTGACAATCTAGTTGCAGATTGGTTTTCCTGTCATTGAAGGGACACAAGCAATCGGCATTTGGATCCTTGGCTGTTTCACCATATTCATCTCCTTCTGACCTAATTGGACCTATTTGCGTCTTGGATGAACTGCCAGACGGAAGCATTTTTCAGCTGGCTTCCAGACCCTTAATCACTGGCAGTCAATGCATTTCTACACCCTTGGCCAGAGACGGGAGCTTATGTGTTCCCGCCCTTTTCCATGATCCAATGCACACTTTATTGAGTCAAAGTTCTAGTAGTCACGATAGTCATTGTAACTCTTCTGGAACTATCAGTGAATTAACCAATCCTATTAATTCGATCCCCCGACATCCTCAGGAATCCAATTGGGGAATATCCTCTCACTCTTCAAGACCACCTCTAGCTTGTGACTTGGACCGTTTCAGGGGATCTTGGAATGTCACAGGACTTTTGGAGACAGCTCAAGCAGTCCTATGGGATTCATGGGCTCCAGGAACTAGATGTCAGGGTACCTGTGGTCTCTACCTCCGAAAGAGGTAGAGACTTAGCTGTTCCTTCATCCAGACGGCCTGATGGCTCCCTTCCCCACGGTCTATCCGGTCATGCAAGGCCGGCCGCGAGGGAGTGACTGCCTTTTACAGAATCTAGGCAGGAAATTGTCATCAGGACACTCCCCCGGAACGACCTGTCACTCAATTGCTGCAGGACCAATCAGGAAGCCTCGGAGGCGCGGTTACTGCTCTGAACAGGGTATTTAACAGAGCTTCTTTCATTAGCTCATTGCCCTGTCGTGGTTCTAGCTTGTTCTAGTCACTCAGTGCTTGTGTATTCTATTATCCCTTTTGGTTTTGACCCGGCTTGTTTACCTTACTCTGCTTATCTCTGTTACCCTTGATTTGGCTTGTCTCTTGATTACCTGTCTTCTGTTACCCTCGACCTCGGCTTGTCTTTGACCATTCTATACTGTACTACTTACGTTAGTCCGGCCATTCTAAGGTCCGGTATACGTATCTGGCTACTGTTTGTACTCTGCGTGTTGGATCCCTGTCCCGATCCTGACATTACGACAGGGCCAATGGATCCTGCAAGTACAAACAGTCAGCTGGCTTCTCCTGATCCTAGGTTTGAAGCCATGGATCACAGAATGGATCAGATGGCGCTTGCGCTACAGGCTCCATTATCTCGTGCCAATAACCCACCAGAGGAGATACGTAATACCCCTGTTTCTCCTGTCGGTTCAGGTCTAGAGGTAGCCACAGTGGGTGCTTCTTCTCGCATTACCCCCCCAGTACGCTATGGTGGGGCTCCTGAGAAGTGTCGTGGTTTCTTAAACCAAATTAGTATCCACTTTGAATTGCAACCTCGCTCCTATCCTACAGATAGGGCTAAGGTAGGATTTATTATCACCCTACTTATTGAGAAGGCTCTGAGATGGGCCAACCCATTATGGGAGAACGATAACCCATTAGTTTATAACTATAACGCCTTTGTAACTGCTTTTAGAAGAACATTTGACCCTCCAGGTAGAAAGGTTAATGCCGCCAGATTACTGTTGCGTCTTAAACAGGAGAACCAAACACTGGTGGATTATGCACTAGAGTTCAGGTCTCTGGCGTCGGAGGTCAAGTGGAATGAGCAGGCGTATATGGATGTATTTTTGAATGGCTTATCTGAAGTAATCCTTGATGAGGTTGCTACCAGAGAACTCCCTGAGAATTTAGAGGATTTAATTTCGTTCATCTCTCGTATAGATGAACGTTTAAGAGAGAGACAGAACACTCGAGAGAGGAACCGGAGACCTTCTTTTAGGTTAGCCCCCGCTTTTCCAAGTCCTGACTCCACGGTATCTTTGCTTCCTGAACCTATGCAGATAGGGTATACCCGCCTCTCTGAGGAGGAAAGACAGTACAGGAGAAGAGAGGGTTTGTGTATGTATTGTGGAGTTAAGGGTCATTTTTTCTCGAACTGTTCTAACCACCCGGGAAACGCTCGCACCTAAGTCCCTCTAGAGGACAGGCCTTGGGTGTTTCTATTTTGTCCTCTACTCCTAATTATAAAGATCACAGGCTTCTGCTACCAGTTTCCTTAACTTGCGGGAGGGAAGTAGTAAGGGCTATGGCTTTGATAGATTCCGGTGCTGCTGAGAATTTTATCGACCAAGCCTTTGCTAGTAAAAACAATTTCCCATCCCAGCTAAGGGAGACACCCTTGGCCGTTGAGGCCATAGATGGTAGACCACTACTAGACCCTGTTATCTTTCGTGAGACCATACCCATTGAGTTAGGTGTTGGTGTCCTACACGTGGAGAATTTATCTCTTCTGCTCATTTCGTCTCCTTCCGTTCCCATAGTTCTGGGGTACCCATGGTTGAAAGAACATAACCCTATTATCGATTGGGAGTTAGGGGAGATACTCTCGTGGGGCCAGGGCTGCCAGGATCGGTGTCTGTGCAAGGTTTCTCCATTAGCTAATATTAACATACAGGAGAATCCTACTCAGTCCACAGAGAGACAAATACCAGACCTTTACCTAGACTTAAGGGCAGTGTTTGACAAGAAGAATGCCGATTCTTTGCCGCCACACAGGTCATTTGACTGTAAAATTAAGCTTCTACCCGGGACTATGCCTCCAAGGGGCCATGTATATCCTTTGTCTGTTCAGGAAAACTCGGTTCTAGAGGAGTATATTCAGGAGAATTTAGAAAAGGGATTTATCAGGAGGTCTTCTTCTCCGGCCGGGGCGGGGTTCTTTTTCATTAAGAAGAAGGATTGCACGCTGAGACCTTGTATCGATTACCGAGGCTTGAATAAAATAACTGTCAGAAATGCCTATCCTATCCCACTGATTACCGAGTTATTTGATCGTCTTAAGGGCTCCAAAATCTTCACCAAGTTAGATCTCAGAGGGGCTTACAATTTGGTGAGAATCCAGCAAGGTCACGAGTGGATGACGGCATTCAATACCCGGTATGGCCATTACGAATACACTGTTATGCCATTTGGACTATGCAATGCTCCTGCAGTATTTCAAGATTTGATTAATGAGGTACTTAGGGAGTTTCAGCATGATTGTGTTATTGTTTACCTGGACGACATACTAATACACTCTAAGGAGATTGAGACTCACCATAGACAGGTCAGAAAGGTGTTACACAAACTTCTACAACATGGTCTATACTGCAAATTGGAGAAGTGCAGTTTTGATAAGGCTCAGGTAGACTTTCTTGGGTACGTGATTTCTGGGGAAGGTTTTAAAATGGATCCTGGTAAACTCCAATCTATTTTAGACTGGCCTTTGCCCAAAGGACTCAAGGCTATCCAAAGGTTTATTGGGTTTTCCAACTACTATAGGCGCTTCATTAAGGGTTACTCCTCTATCATTGCGCCTATTACCAATATGACCAAACAAGGGGCTGATACTAAGTTCTGGTCTGAGGAAGCTCTTGGTGCTTTTAAGACTCTCAAGGAACTTTTTGCCTCAGCTCCCATTCTAGTTCATCCTGATACGACTCTGCCTTTCTTGCTCGAGGTCGATGCTTCTGAGACAGGAGTTGGGGCTGTTCTGTCTCAAAGGTTAGGGGTGGATAAACCGTTACACCCTTGTGGTTTCTTCTCTAAAAAATTTTCTGGGCCTGAGAGCAGATATGACATCGGGGAGAGGGAATTGTTAGCAGTCATTAAGGCTTTAAATGAGTGGAGACATTTACTGGAAGGGACACTACACCCTGTTACTATTCTAACGGATCATAAGAACTTGTCTTATATTGGGGAGCGCTTGTCCGCCAGGCAGGCTCGCTGGGCCTTGTTCCTCACTCACTTTAATTATGTACTTACGTATAGACCTGGTTCTAAGAACTCTAAAGCCGATGCATTGTCTCGTCAATATGAACCATCCACTATAACTGAACCACTTCTGTCCTCCATAGTTCCTAAGGGGAATATCATCGCGAACACGAATCTCAGGATTCACTCTCCATTGCTTTCTGAGATCATGAAGTTTCAGCATTTGGCACCCAAACAGACCCCTGGGGATCGACACTTCGTTCCTGCCGCTCTCCAACTGGAGGTGCTACGCTGTCTCCATAACAGTAAGGTGGCTGGGCATCCTGGCATCCGCAAGACTTATTCGCTGGTCTCTAAAGATTTTTGGTGGCCTGACTTACGCAAGGATATTAAGGAATTCATCGGGGCATGTGAAGTTTGTACCAAGACCAAGCTACCCCATTCGCTTCCATGCAGATTTCTACACCCTTTAGAGGTTCCTGAAAAGCCTTGGTCCTGCCTGGCAATGGACTTCATTGTTGATTTGCCTATCTCTAAAAAGCAGACTGTCATCCTCACTGTGGTAGACAGATTTACTAAAATGGCTCACTTCATTCCCTTACCTAAACTCCCATCTTCGCCCGAATTAGCGGAGATATTCGCCAGGGAGATTTTCCGTTTGCATGGGATACCTTCCCAGATTGTCTCTGACAGAGGCTCCCAATTTGTTTCCCGTTTTTGGAGATCATTCTGCTCCCAACTAGGCATCAAATTGAATTTCTCCTCTGCCTATCATCCTCAGTCCAGTGGAGCTGCTGAACGCACTAACCAAAAAGTTGAACAATATTTACGTTGTTTCGTTTCAGAACACCAGGACGATTGGGTCGGTTTGATTCCTTGGGCGGAGTTTGCACATAACAATCTCATTTGTGATTCTACGCATTCTAGCCCTTTTTTCTTGAATTATGGCTTTCATCCTTCCATCCTTCCTTCGGAGTCTTCTTCTCAAGGGATACCGTCGGTGGATGTTCATGTTGCCAATTTAAGAGAGTTGTGGGATCAAACTCGACAAATCCTTCTGCACAATTCTACGCTGGTTAAAAAACACGCTGACAAACGTAGAAGGGCAGCACCGGTGTTTGTTCCAGGCGATAGAGTATGGTTAAGTACTAGACACATTCGGTTAAAAGTGCCGTCCATGAAGTTTGCTCCTCGATATATTGGACCTTACAGGGTACTGTCTCAAATTAACCCAGTTGCGTATCGTTTAGCGTTGCCTAATGCCTTACGCATTCCTAATTCATTTCATGTTTCCTTGCTAAAACCATTAATATGTAACAGGTTCTCCTCCACGATCGCCCCTCCCCGCTCAGTTCAGGTGGAGGGTCAGGAGGAGTATGAGGTCAATTCCATCGTTGATTCTCGAATCTCCCGGGGGAAACTGCAATATCTGGTCGATTGGAAGGGTTATGGTCCTGAGGAGAGAAGTTGGGTACCTCAGGAGGAGGTGCATGCTCCCCGTCTCCGCAGGGCCTTTCACTCTCGATTCCCTTCTCGCCCTGGTGTATTCCGCCCGGTGGGCGTATCTGAGAGGGGGGGTACTGTCAGGGTACCTGTGGTCTCTACCTCCGAAAGAGGTAGAGACTTAGCTGTTCCTTCATCCAGACGGCCTGATGGCTCCCTTCCCCACGGTCTATCCGGTCATGCAAGGCCGGCCGCGAGGGAGTGACTGCCTTTTACAGCATCTAGGCAGGAAATTGTCATCAGTACACTCCCCCGGAACGACCTGTCACTCAATTGCTGCAGGACCAATCAGGAAGCCTCGGAGGCGTGGTTACTGCTCTGAACAGGGTATTTAACAGAGCTTCTTTCATTAGCTCATTGCCCTGTCGTGGTTCTAGCTTGTTCTAGTCACTCAGTGCTTGTGTATTCTATTATCCCTTTTGGTTTTGACCCGGTTTGTTTACCTTACTCTGCTTATCTCTGTTACCCTTGATTCGGCTTGTCTCTCGATTACCTGTCTTCTGTTACCCTCGACCTCGGCTTGTCTTTGACCATTCTATACTGTACAACTTACGTTAGTCCGGCCATTCTAAGGTCCGGTATACGTATCTGGCTACTGTTTGTACTCTGCGTGTTGGATCCCTGTCCCGATCCTGACACTAGACGCGCTTATATCTCTGCATGGCAAACGTGGGTCAGCTGGTGTCTGAAAAGGGATATCGTTCCCTTTTTGGCACCTCTTACATCCATTCTAAACTTCCTATCTACCCTCTTTGACCAAGGTAAATTCTATAGATCAATTAATGTTTTTCGAATTGCAATTTCAGCAGCTGACAATAATTCATCAATAGGGAAAAATCCTTCCGTTTGTAGTCTTCTACAACCATGTAATCCAAGATATGCTAATTTCTGGGATGCCACCCAGGTTTTTTTTTCTTCTTGGAGTCCTGACCTTCTAATGAGGCTTTGTCTTTATGCCAACTCTCTGATAAGTTGATACTACTTCTATGTCTTGTTTCCTTACGCAGGGTTTCTGACATTAGAGCACTTAAATACCACACTGTGGTTTTCACACCTGATGGGGTTAGATTCAATATCACCAAACGAACGAAGACAAATTCTTCTTTGTTTTTTTTACCCATATTTCTCGGGCAGACCGTCTCTTTGCATTGCTTGTTGTGTTCGACATTATATTGATATCACGACTGCTCTGCGTTCTCCTTTGGGTCCCCATCCTGCCTCTTATGTCCTACTGCACAAAAATGGCATCATATGCCATAGGAAGTGAATTTTATTTATTATGCTCAAGCATTTACAATTCACTCATATTTAACTATGTTGATTACCAAGGTTATTTATCAATGTTAATTAATATTAACTATAAGCTTGTTTTCTCTTGCCGTAGAATCTATTCTTTCACTGAATTTTTCTGTTTTCTCTTAGTGTGAAGACTTTCTACGGTCACTACAACAAGGAGTTTCCAGTTCACTAGTTATCTGTTTACATGGTTGATGCCAGTGAAGGACCTGCATCCTGATCTACTGTTCTTCATATTACAGCGTTTACATGGTTGATTGATGCCAATTTCAGCTACAGCAAGAAAGAGGAGTTGGGAGGAGCTTATAGGACATTATATGACATTGTTGCACACTCTGGTTGGTTGATTTTTTTACATAGTTGTTAACTGTTTCTGTGCTGCTGGAAGGTTCAGTAAAGAAAGATTAAGCAAATATTTACTTCCCGTCGTTAATAAAATTTAGACTATTCGTTCACTAGGTAGAATAATCCCTAATTACTGACCATAACTCTGGTCTTACAAAGCCACATTTAAGTCTCTGGGTGACAGGGAGACTGAAGTCAGCGCCCTTGTTTTTACCCTGAGATGTCACAGTGATCATATGAGCAGAATCCCAAAAATATGGGGTCTGAATCACTAGTGCCCCACTTGCCCAGCCAAAAGTTTGGGCTTGATAACCTGACTTTTGTTTTTATTTATCTGTCTGCAGCATTCAAGAGAGAGACGTCTAGTAATAAGTTTTGGACTACATGGGATCTAAGTTAAGCACTCTATCTCAGTAACTTTACACTGGTCTAGATATTGCATTTACTAATATACCAGAAGCATAAAGCACAGTCACGTTAAAGCCATGAATTAGAAATCATCAAATCAGTACATGACATGCAAAATAAGTCTGCTGGAAGAGATATTTTAAATCAATGGTAGCAGATAAACCATTCAACCAATATAATAATGATGAAAGGACTAAGCAAGACTGTTAATAATATTATTATCATTAGCATTTATATAGTGCCATCATATTCCACAGCACTTTACAATTATAGAATGGGGATATGTTACTGCAAGTAATTTACATACTCAATATAATAGAGACCAGAGATGAAGAAGGCCCTGCTCAAACGAGTTTACAATCTATGAGGAAGGAGTAAAGACAAGAGAAATTTAAGAGAAATAACAGCATGTCAGAGAGGAGTAGGGACTGATGGATAAGATACCTGACTCCAAAACAAGCTAGTAAACGTTGTGTGTGGAACTTTTACTAGTTTATTTAATATACAGTAAAAAGGAAATGCAGTGAGGAATGGGGACCTTGTAGGCTAGTGTCAGCAGTTTGAATTGATTCCTGAAGGGTACTGGAAGCCAATGTAAAGATTAGCAAAGGGGTGTGGGAGTAGTCACGAAGATGAGCCTGGCAGCAGCATTAATTACAAACTGAAGAGAAGCAATGTGGGTAATTGAAAGGCTGATGAATAGCGAGTTGCAATAGTCATGTGAAATGATGAGTGCATGAACAATTGTCTTAGTTGTGTCTTATAAATAGGCAAATGCAGGCAATATTTTTGAGGTGGAAGTTATTTGATTTTGAGACAGACTAGATGTGAGGAGAAAATGTAGACCAGAGTCAAAAGTAACTCCAAGCAAGCTTGTGGGGTTTGGTTAATAGGTGTCCCATTGACATGCAGGGAGTGCAGGATAAAATTCTAGAGGGGGGGAAAGATGAGGAGTTCCATTTTAGATAGATTATGTTTTTAGAAAATGGGAATACATCTAGTCAGAGCTGGTAGACAGGTAGTTTGGACAGATATTTTGGACAGATATTTTGAGATATTTCAGGGACAAGAGGTACCGTATATACTCGAGTGTAAGGTGAGTTTTTCTGCACATTTTTGTGCTGGAAAAACCCCACTCGTCTTATACTCATGTCAAGGTCTGTATTATTGCAACTTACATTTCCATAATACAGACCAGGATCGCCAGGCTCATTACAAGTGGAGGAGACTTACAGTGGAGGAGAAGGGAGCTGACCAGAAAGGAGGAGAAGGGAGCAGACAGGAGCTGCAGGAAAGGTAAGTTACAGCTTCCTACCAGCCCCCCTCCTACACAGTACACACCACTGGACCACCAGGGAATGAGAGCCCCCCTCCCTGGCCATGTATCAAGCAGGGAGGGGGGACAAAAAAAATCTAAATAAAAATTTAAATAATAACATAATACATTTTTTTATAATATTAAAATAAAAATAATATTTAAAAAAAACTAAATGTAATATTAAAATAATAATAATAATTAAAAATGCCCACCCCCCACCAAGGTTACACACTCTGCATCACATACACACACACTGCATTAATACACACACACACACTGCATTCACACACACACTGCATTCATACACACACACACACACTGCATTCATACACACACACTGCATTCACACACACACACACTGCATTCATACACACACACACTGCATTCATACACGCACTGCATTATACACACACACACACTACACACACTGCATTCATACACACACACACTCTGCATTATACACACACACACACTGCAGTCATTATATACACAAAATAAATATTCAATTAATGTAATTTTTGGGGGATCTAATTTTATTTAGAAATTTACCAGTAGCTGCTGCATTTCACACCCTAGTCTTACACTCGAGTCAATACGTTTTCCCAGTTTTTGGGGGTAAAATTAGGGGTCTCGACTTATACTCGAGTATATACGGTATATCTAAGCTTTGTCAGCATATGGATAGTATCGAAATTAAAAAGAGTTAATAAGGTTACCAAGAGAAGCAGTGTATATGAAGAATAAGAGAGGACATGGAACAGAGCCTTGGAGAAAACTGACTGAGATGGGCACTGTGGATGTGGTGGCACCAGAGAAGGAGACACAAAATTAACTTTGAGAAAGATAGAGTGACAACCAGTTAAGTTTAGTATCATGGAGTCAAAGGTTTTAGAAGGTTTGAAGAAGAGAGTGAAATTTAGAGAATAATGGCCTTTAGGTTTAGCAGTTCTGTTCCAGTAGAATGGTAGAAATACCAGTCTTTCTGTGACTGACTAGAAAACTTCAAGGCAATCAATTTAAAAAGAACATTCACAAGCAGAGCTGGCATTTGGATGATGTAGGGCAAACAGCATTATACTTAATGTTGCTGAAGTAAAATTATTTTTAAAACATATCTGCTTTCATGCACTATGTCTGCTTTTGCGTTATAAAGAATATTTGAATATGTTTTTAAAAAGCCATATGAAAAGTTTATCCAAAACTATTAAAAAAAAACTGAAAAATGAAATGTGAGCTTTACTCAGCAACATCTAGAATGGCATACCTAAACCAGAGGAGGAAGAAAATGTCACCCACAATTGCTAGAACTGCAATCTTCTTGATGCTTTGTAAGCCCATAGGATGAAGGGTCACTTGAAAGATAGTTGCAATTCTAAGGTACTACCTGTACTTTTCCAGAAGATGTAGGTAACATAACTTATATATTCAACGTGGTATGATTAGTGGAGTTATTAAACTATGTGCTGAATTAAATTATTAGCCTTTATTGAAGATTGGTTGCTTACATTAGGCTAGAATGTACAATGTGCACGTACATGACATGTTTGTTATAAATTAAAAATATACAAATAATCCCTGATGTTATGATGTTATTGCTGAATATTACACTGGTACTATTGTACGGTAATTTTATCCACAGCTTCCTGTCTCTCTCAGAAAAAAACCCACAATACAATAGTGTAATACTGTAAATGAACAATAAAACTGAGCCAATAAAGTTAAACTCACAAGATGTAGATAGTAAGATCACCATCAACCAACTGAGAGGGAGTTCTGGATATACCCCCCAAACATCTAAGGGGAGGCACCATAAGGCGATCTTACTATCTACATCTTGTGAGTTTAACTTTATTGGCGCAGTTTTATTGTTCATTTACAGTATTACACTATTCTATTGTGTTTTTATTTCTGTAGACTATCAGCTATACTCCTCTACCATTTGTATACATTCTATTTGTACGGGATAAAGTCTGGAACATCCCGAGAGGGTGCTGTTATACTATTACGATAATTCATTAATTTTGTACAGTTACATATAGAGGTGTGGGTTTAACACACTCTGTTGTTTTTTCTGTCACATACATGTCTCTCTCACTCAGAACATGTTTGAATGTCATGCTATATGTTGGGAGATGACAACCCATGCATTACAAACCATACATACTGAGCAATGCAGGGCCCCTAAACCTATTGCAGCACCATTGGGCCTGCCCGAGATTTGTTGGAGTTGCACACCTCCAGGTACTATTTTGATCTTCCACAGTTAATTCTGTCCTTCTCCCATATTGATATGCTAGAACAGGTGCTAGAAAGACAGATAGTGTGATTTTCCAAGCTCATTTCCTGGAGTATTGCCACAGGAAAAATACAAACACCATAACCACTATAGCACATTGAATGGTGGTAGGCGTGCCATTCCCCTGCCCCCATTACAAGTAGTTAAATCAATTTAGAATAGTATGGAATCTGCTTGTTGCTTCTTACCACCTCCACTAGAGATGACAGAGGCTTGAAATATCTTGCTTTGGAGCTTCCATTATCTTTCCTGAGCTAAGCCCTGCAGTTATTGCTCTCAGCCAATGAACTTAGCCTTACATTGCTGGGCTTAGCTCATATAGAGGGCTTTTGGCTCTCTGTTGGCAATAGTGCAGGTAGGGAGTGATGCTGGAAGACTGTTCTAAAAATGCTTGACTACTTGCAATAGGGGCACCAGGGCACTCCTGGTAGCATAACTACAGTGGACTGTAGTGATTGGAGTGTTCCTTTAAAAAAAGACAAGCTGAATAGCAACTGTTGTATCACAGTGTAACTCCTCTCAAACGTAAGCAGACCAGGTTATGCTGTCCTGGTGCTGCCTTAAATTAAATTTTCCCTGGCCCTAGCTCTAAACCCAATAATCTGAAAGTTACAGTTGTCTGAAGAGTGTATTAGGGGACGTATTAGCCGCGAGGCAAACAAGGCATTTGCTCAGGGGAAAGTGCTCCCTCGCCAGCACCGCCCACCCACCCAGCAGCCCAGCAGCCCAGCAGCCCAGCAGCCCAGCAGCCACTGGATCCCCAGGGAAAGGGAGACCCCCCCAGCATTCCCAAAGGTAAGGAGGCTGGGGGGGGGTTGAATTTAAAAAAAAACAAGTGAGTGTGTTAATGTGTGTGTGTGTGTGTTAGTGTGTGTGTGTTAGTGTGTGTGTGTCTGTGTGTGTTAGTGTGTGTGTGTGTGTTAGTGAGTGTGTGTGTGTTAGTGAGTGTGTGTGTGTGTGTGTGTGTGTAAGTGAGTGAGTGTGTGTCTGTTAGTGTGTGTCTGTTAGTGTGTGTGTGTGTGTTTGTTAGTGTGTGTGTGTGTGTGTGTCTGTTAGTGTGTGTGTGTCTGTTAGTGTGTGTGTGTGTGTGTGTGTCTGTTAGTGTGTGTGTGTGTGTGTCAGTGAGTGTGTGTGTGTGTGTGTGTGTGTGTGTGTGTGTGTATGTTAGTGAGTGTGTGTGCGTCTGTTAGGGAGTGTGTCTGTTAGGGAGTGTGTTACTATGTGTGTGTCTGTTAGTGAGAGTGTATGCGTGTCTGTTAGTGAATGTGTGTGTCTGCTAGTGACTGTATGTGTCTGTTACTGAGTATGTATGTCTGTTAGCTACCGTATGCATGTCTGTCAGTGAATGTGTGTGTATTTAGAAGATGGGGAAGGGGGGAAGGGTGGCGGGGGAGAGGGGTGCCTGAGTTTTGTCCTGCCTAGGGCAGCACAAAACCAGGATGCACCACTGAGGGGAAATATTGCCATCTTAGGATACTGTAGACATTCATAAACTACTGAACCATTGGTGCATTTTTGATGCAAAAAATAACGTACACAAATATACACAGCAGTGAAGCTTAAATGTCACAAAATAAAAATGCCATTTTAAGTTACTGCAGTTGCCATTTGTGGTGAGAAAATAAGGGTAGAGTGCAATATAATAGGCAATTCCAGAACTGCTAAATCAGGAATAAGAGTCTGTGCCACATAGAATGTGCGTACATGGTCTGCTGCTTACTAAACCAATTGTCGCACATGTAATCATTTTCATGGAAAGCATGAGATTTAATTCACCGTGAAATGAAAACGAGCACAAGTCTCCCTATAAAGTAAAATATCACCTAAACAATGTTGGACAGAGTTGTAGACAAAATGCATAAATAAAGAAAATATAATAAATCTAAGGTTGTGCTAGTGTTAGCTATCTCCGCTCTTACATATCAACTTTAATTCAGTTTCCATCTGTCCGGAGCAACAATTATTTTCATGTGTGATTGAATAAGTGTCAAGGAGGAAGACGGTTTATACTGTTCATATATTTTGTCACCTATTTTTTTTTCTAAATGGTCTGTGGCAAACCTACATTTTACCTTGAAGAGTAACAAAATAATGCATAATTCACAGATTAATTCACATATGTGGAGTCATATAAGATAGAAGCATGTATTTTGGGTCATATTCATTCCTTATTTCTAGGTATATTCACTTGTCACTACTGAGTACTGAGAATTATGAGCAAAAAAATATAAACAGAATTGCAAACCATGTTCTAAAACACAGCCCCATTTTCGACTGATCATATATTCAACTAGGTTGAATAGGTTGGGTTTGTTGATGAGAGTATACTATTTTATTTTTAAGCTTTTGTTTTTTGAGCCATGGGTCAGTTGGCTTCATTATGTTTATTTTACATTTCCAATCAAAATCACTGTATCACTGAGCAAGAAAAGACCTCAAGAGGATTTTAATATCATCAATTACATCCACAGGGATATCCTTTATTATCTATTGTGACTGATACATTAGAAAAGGTTATGGTGAAGTCAGAGGGAAATTAATTTGCTTGCTGAGTCACAGATGCCTTACAATTGACTGACTATAACCAATAAATCATAATTAAATTCAGACCTACCATCAGGGCCGGACTGGAAACTAAAAGCAGCCCTGGAAAAAAATTCTATACCAGCCCAATAATGCGTCGCGCCAGCATAGTGTGCTGATATAGAGGGTGAAAAAATAACTTGAAATTGAAAACTCTTACTCCAACGAAAGAACGCATACAGGGCTTCAAAATAAACAAAAGAGCGCCTTTATTTTAAGTAGACATACATTTGCATGTAATCAATCTTTCAGTACAACTACTTTGGCCTATTAAGGACATTTTAGTAATGGTACTGAAATGCTGAATGTCTGCAATTGCACAACTAAACAAAAATGAAGTTAGCTTGTTTATTTTGAAGTTCTATGGGTGCACTCTAAACTTTAAATATGTTATGGTGCATGAGTATGCAACTGGCAACAAGACTGGGCCAATACGTGCTCATTACATAATTAATTAATTACCGTATATACTCGAGTATAAGACGAGTTTTTCAGCACATTTTTTGTGCTGAAAAACTCCCACTCGTCTTATACTCGAGTGAGTGTCTGTATTATGGCAATTTTCATTGCCATAATACAGACTGGGGGGAGAGGGGGGCTGGCAGAGCTGTAACTTACCTTCACAGCAGCTCCTGTCAGCTCCCTTCTCTCTCCTCCGTCCGTGCAGCTACCAGGTCGGCTTCCTCTGCAACTCTCGCGAGAGCCGCGGGGTCAGAGCGTTGCCACGGGTTACCGTGGCAACGCTCCGCGCGGCCGCGAGAGTTGCAGAGGAAGCTGACCTGGGAGCTGCACGGACGGAGGAGAGAGAAGGGAGCTGACAGGAGCTGCTGTGAAGGTAAGTTACAGCTTCCTGCCAGCCCCCCTCCTATAGCCCATCCACTGGACCACCAGGGAGTGAGAGCCCCCCTCCCTGGCCAGCTAACAGGCAGGGAGGGGGGACGAAAAAATAAAAATAAAACAAATAATAAGAAAAAAAAATATTAAAATAATAATAATAAAAAAAATAATACAATTAATAATAAAATAAAAAAATAATTACCTAAAAAAAATAACAAAAAAAAATATTAAGATAATAATTAAATAATAATTAATAAAATGCCCAACCCCCACCAATGCTCTGCACACACACACACACACACACACACACTGCACTCACACATACACACACTGCATTCATACACACTGCACTGCATTCATTATATACACACTGCATTCATACACACTGCACTCATACACACACACTGCACTGCATTCATTATACACACACTGCATACACACTGCACTCATACACATACACTGCACTCACACATACACACTGCATTCATCATTCATTATATACACACTGCACTCATATACACACTGCACTCATATACACACACTGCACTGCATTCATTATACACACTCATATACACTGCACTCATATACACACACTACACTCATACACACACTGCATACACACTGCACTCATACACACACTGCACTGCATTCATTATATACACACTGCATTCATACACACACACACTGCACTCATACACACACACACTGCACTCATACACACACACACTGCACTCATATACACACACTGCACTCATATACACACACTGCACTCATACATACACACTGCACTCATACATACACTGCATTCATACACACACTGCACTCATACACACACTGCACTGCATTCATTATACACACACTGCACTCCATTCATTATATACACACTGCACTCACACACTGCATACACACACACTGCATTCATATACACACTGCATTCATTATATACACACGCTGTAAATAAATATTCAGTTAATATAATTTTTTTAGGATCTAATTTATTTAGAAATTTACCAGTAGCTGCTTCATTTCCCACCCTAGTCTTATACTCGAGTCAATACGTTTTCCCAATTTTTGGGGGTAAAATTAGGGGTCTCGGCTTATATTCGGGTCGGCTTATACTCGAGTATATACGGTAATATATATTAATGACATTTATGTGTGTATTATGCATATATAAATGTATATTACTATATGTGTAAATATTATAGGCCTAATTATATGTTACTAATACACACATCAATATATATATGTATGTATATATATGTGTGTGTGTGTGTGTATTACTGTCAGGATCACATCAATTTACGTCTATTACCTTTACCACGTTTAGTGTATCTTGTCCAATTGTCTCCTTTTTTTCTCTTACAGCGACCCTTGTGCATCTTTTACTTCATCCCAGTCCCTGTGTGTTTCTTTTTACCCTTCTCCAGCCTCTGTATTTCTCTTTCCCTAGCCCCTTTTGTGTTGTCCCTAGCCCCAGCCAACAAACCTTCTGTGTCTCTTTCTCCCCTCTCCTCCCTGTCTCTGTTCCCCCTCTCCTCCCTGAGTCTCTCTTACCCCTCTCCTCCCTGTGTCTCTCTCTTACCCCTCTGTCTCTTTGTACCCCCATCCCCTGTGTCTCTCTATTACCCCTCTGTCTCTTTGTCCCCCTTCCCTGGTGTCTCTCTATTACCCCACCTGTCTCTGTGTGTCCCCTTCTCCTGTGTCTCTCAATTAGCCATCTCTTTGTCCCCCCAACCCCTATGTCTCTCTATTACCCCTCTGTCTCTTTGTCCCCCCCTTCCCTGGTGTCTCTCTAATACCCCTCTCTTTATCCCCCCCCATCCCCTGTCTCTCTATTACCCCTCTGTCTCTTTGTCCCCCCTTCCCTGGTGTCTCTCTATTACCCCTCTCTTTGTCCCCCCCATTCCCTGTCTCTCTATTACCCCTCTGTCTCTTTGCCCCCCCTTCCCTGGTGTCTCTTTATTACCCCATCTCTTTGCCCCCCCAATTTATCTCTTTATTACCCCATCTTTTTGCCCCCCCAATTAGCCATCTCTTTGTCCCCCCAACCCCTATGTCTCTCTATTACCCCTCTGTCTCTTTGTCCCCCCCTTCCCTGCTGTCTCTCGATTACCCCTCTGTCTCTTTGTCCCCCCCTTCCTTGGTGTCTCTCTATTACCCCTCTCTTTATCCCCCCATCCCCTGTCTCTCTATTACCCTTCTGTCTCTTTGTCCCCCCCTTCCCTGGTGTCTCTCTATTACCCCTCTCTTTATCCCCCCATCCCCTGAATCTCTATTACCCCTCAGTCTCTGTGTCCACCCTTCCCCTGTGTTTCTTCCCCCCTCTATTTGTCCCCCCTTCCCCTCTTTTTGTCCCCCCTTACCCTCTTTTTGTCCTCCCCTTCCCCTCTATTTGTCCCCCCTTCCCCTCTTTTTGTCCCCTTCCCCTATTTTTCTCTGTACCTGCTGCTACAGGAGGACTGAGGGAGGGGGCGGAGCTAACTACCATGCTCCCTCCCCGTTCCCATAATTCCCAGCATCTACACATCATAGAGTAATCCCTACTCTATGATGTGTAGATGCTGGGAATTATGGGAACCGCGAGGGAGCTTGGTAGTTAGCTCTGCCCCCTCCCTCAGTCCTCCTGTGCTGACAGCTATGCGGCTGTCAGTATCAGTGAGTGTGCCGCCGGATCGCTTAGGCGGCCGCCCGGCACACTCACTGATACTGACAGCAGCATAGCTGTCAGCACAGGAGATGGGGCTGCCGGCCGCAAGGTGAGTAATCACCTCAGAGTGTGCCGCCGGACTGGCCACCCAGCGGCACTGACATGCGGCCGGTGGCCGCGATTTTATTAAAATATAGGGAGCAGGGCTCCCTCTCACTCTCCAGCCCCCCAGGTGCCGCGGCCCACCGGGAAATTTCCCGGTATCCCGGTGGGCCAGTCCGGCCCTGCCTACCATATATAATAAGCAGACTATTAATGCACTTGCAAGGCGGGATAGGTGATTAGTTTTTTCCCTTACAGACATCATGAATATTAGAGAAAATGTATTGATACTTACCGTAATTTTCTTTTCCTGGCTATTACTCATGGCAGCATTTAACATATTGGTTTAGCTCCTCCCTCTAACCCTCTGGACAGGAAACACAATCAATTAAACAATCAAGCCTACCTTCCCCTAGTATAATAGGAAGGGACGCCATCAGAAATTTTGGGGCCCCTAACACAGCTCAAGGTCTGGGCCCCCCTTCAAGCCCGCCACAGGGCCCGCCTCCAAATCCCGCCCACAGGAACACACACACACTAACATATACAAATACTGAAACAGACATACACACATGCATAGGGAGATACTGACACACACATATACATGCAGACATACATACTTACAAACATACATATACATACTGCATACTGATATATACATACATACATACACACACACAGTGGCAAACACACACTGGCATACACACATACACTGGCATACATACATACACACACTGGCATACATACATACATACACACAGATACTGGCATACATACATACATACACTGGTATACACTGGCATACACGCATACATACACTGGCATACATACACTGGCATATATACACTGGCATACATACATACACTGGCACACTGGCATACATACATACACCTCATTTTCAGCCACCCTCCTCTCTTCCTTACCATTTCGTCGCAGGAGGATGGCTGGGGATGATGTGTGTCGGCTGCCTCTCCTCGCGGCCTTTCTCTCCTCCTTCCCGCGCGGAGTAAACAGGGAGGAAATGACCGGACGTCACTCCCTCCCAGCAGCACTAGCTTTCCGGCTGCAATTTTTTTTTTTTTTTTTTTAAAGGGGCCCGGTCGCGCTATTACAGCGCTGACCGGGCCCCTGAAGATAATAGGGCCCATTGGGTGGCCCTAAATGCTTGGGCCACTTGATGGGCCCCATCAGCGTGTTGGCCCCGGTGCAGATGCACCGGCAGCAGTTAAGCTGATACACGTGTTGTCACGGTTGTCATGCCCTGATGGTGGCCCTGATAATAGGTACCCCAGTATCCTCCACAGCTCAGTCCAGTAACAAGACAAATAAACCAAGAGAGGATGGGAGACCAAATGCTGCCATGAGTAATAGCCAGGAAAAGAAAATTACGGTAAATTTTCTCTATTCCTTGCTAATCATGGCAGCATTTAACATATGGGATTCCCAAAGCAATAACCACTTAGGGAGGGTAATTCATGCTACACAAATTGTTTAATATCCACTTAAGGCTTATAAGAGTTCAAGAACGATAGGCCAAACTCCGAATCAGAACGAGATGAGACATCCACTCTGTAGTGATGCACAAAGGTTTTCAAAGATGACCAATTGGCAGCTTTACAGATGCTCTCTGCAGGAACTCCTGACTCTGCAGCCCATGAAGTAGCAATGGACCTCGTGGAATGTGCCTTGATGTCCTTGGGAACTGGTACCTGTTTTGTTCTGTATGCTCTGGAAATAGCCTGAACAGTCCAGGAACGAAAGGTTGCGACAGAAGCAGCTTCACCTTTACGAGAACCCCAAGGTATCACAAACAATTGGGGAGACTTTCTCCAATTATCTGAGCGTGCAATATATGTGGAAAGACACCTCCTTAGGTCCAGCGTATGACATCTTTCTTCTTCAGGAAACGATGACTCCTTAAAATACCCCGGCAGAACAATCTCTTGATTCAGATGGAAGGATGTAACAACCTTTGGAAGGAACTCCGGTCTAGGCCGTAGCACAACTCTATCATCGAAGAAGGTAGTGAACGGTTCCTCAGACGACAGTGCTCTAATATCTGACATTCTCCTAGCAGAGACCAAGGCCAGTAACAACAGGGTCTTTAGAGAAAGAACCTGCATCGGGACCTCATCAATAGGTTCAAAGGGATGTTCCGTCAAGGCCTGCAGAACCAGAGGCAAATTCCAAGGAGCTGAGAATTTCTTGATAGGAGGTCTAATCCTAATGACCGCTTTGGAGAAGCGAATCACAATAATGCCCAACGAACACCAGAAAGAGCCGAAAGAGCCGAGTAGTGCACTTTAAGCGTGTTAAGTTGAAGGCCCCTCTCCAGGCCTGCTTGTAGGAAACCCGAAACCTGAGACACGGAAGGAGAACCTAAATCTTGAACCGTGGAATTACACCACCGTGCAAAGGCTTCCCATATCTTATGGTAAGTAGAAGAAGTAGAAGGATTCCTAGAACATAACAGGGTTGAGATAACTTGGTCCGAAAGGCCATGTTCAACTAGAGATTGCCTCTCAATACCCATGCATGGAGCCTGAACTTGTGAGGCTCCGGATGAAACACTGGTCCCTGAATCAGCAGGTCTTCTGAGACTGGAAGCTCCCAACGCAGGTCCTTTGATAACCTCTGTAACAGGGGAAACCAAGGGCGACAAGGCCAGAAGGGAAGAACAGCTATCACCTTGCAATATCCCTTGGAGATTTTTCTCAGAACAGCGTGGATGAGGGGAATTGGAGGAAAGACGTAGGCCAGATCGAATTCCCATTTGATGGATAGAGTATCCTGAGCAACCACCTTTGGATGGTATCTCCTCGACACAAAGCACGGAACCTGTGTATTCTGAATAGTCGCCATGAGGTCTACTTGGGGAAGACCCCACTTCTGGACCAACTGAGCGAAGATCCTCCTGGAAAGTTGCCATTCTGAAGCTTCTATCAGGTGTCTGCTGAGGAAATCCGCTAATACATTCTCCTTTCCTGGGAGATAGGTGGCACACAGGCCCTCCACATGATTCTGAGCCCAGGTCATAATGGGAACGATTTCGCTCATCAGGGCCACACTCCTTGTCCCGCCTTGATGGTTTATGTAGGCAGCAGCCACTTTGTTGTCCATTCTCAACTTGACCCAGGAATGCCGGATGACTTGTTGAAAATGAAGAAGAGCCAGAAAGGTAGCTCTTAGTTCCCTGATGTTGGAAGGCAAGCATTTGGTTCTTGGAGGCCATTTTGCTTGAAAAAATAGATTCCCTAAATGTGCCCCCCATCCGGTCAGACTGGCATCTGTCGTAATGACCACCCAATCTATCTCCAACAAGGGGAACCCTCGGGAGATATTTTCCCACGACATCCACCAAAGGAGCTTCTGTTTCAGAACAAAAGGAATGTGAATCAGTCTCTCCCAATCCCTCGAGCTGGTTCTGAAATTTTCCAGAAAAAATTGTTGAAGAGGCCGAAGGTTCCACTGTGCCCACCTGACAAGCTCTATTGTGGAGGAAAGAGTCCCCAGAAGTCTCATAAACTCTCTCGCTGAGGCTGAAGTTTTTAGTCTGAAGTTCCTTATCCGATCTTGAAGTATGATCTTTCTGTCGTGTGTGAAGGATACAATTGCCGTGTCGGTATTGAAATTTGCTCCCAGGAATATCAGTTCTCTTGAAGGATGCAAGTGGCTCTCTTCGTGATTGATGAGCCAACCGAAATGAGATAGAGTGTCGAGGACTAGTTGTCTGTGTTGGAATATGGATCTTAGGTCCGGGGCCACTACCAGGATGTCGTCCAGGTAGTGAAACACCGCTACACCTTCTTTTCTGAGCAGAGCAATGATGGTGACCAAAACCTTCGAGAAGGTCCTCGGGCCGTACTTATCCCAAAGCGAAGGGCCTGAAATTGAAAGTGTTCCTTCCGAGAAATTTCTGATGGTTGATCGTGATAGGGACATGAAAATATGCATCCCTGAGGTTTACCGATATCATCCAATCTTTGTGATGAACAACAGGAATGATGGAGCGAATGGATTCCATGCAAAATCTTCTGACTCTCAGGTAAAGGTCGAGCTGGTGGAGGTCTAAAATAGGTCTCCATTTTCCTTCTGGTTTCTTGACCAAAAACAGGGGAGAATAATATCCCTGGAATCTTTCTCATATGGGTACAGGTACGATGGCTTCTTCTATAAGAAGATTGTTGACATAAAGAGTCAAAATCTCTCGTTTTTGGATGTTGGCAGGAAGCCTTGTGCGAATAAACCTTGGTGGAGGAGGAAATTCTTTGAATTCCAGTTGATAACCTCCGATGATAATGGACCCTACTCAAGCATCTGGAATGATTTCCCAGGCCCTCTGAAAAAATGAAAGACGTGCTCCCACTCGAGGAACCTGGAGTAAGCCACCTTCAGAATTGCTTGTTTGGGTGAAAGGAAGAGTTTTACGTCTTGCCCCTAGAAGATTTTGACATTCTGGCCGCTCTTCCAATTGGAATGCCTGGCGAATTCTCTGCCCGGTCTGTAGGTCTTACTTTCCCTAAAGTAGCCTTGATCCCTAAAAGGTCTGCGGTCCAGATGAGGTCTCTTGGGGCCTGTTTAACCTCGGCCGCTTTATTAATAGCTTCATCCAGTGGCTTCCCAAAAATCACTTCTCCCATAAAGGGAAGTGAGCACAAATTAATCTTGGAGGAAAGGTCTGCACCCCAGGATCTCAGCCAAAGCGCCCTTCTAGTGGTGACTGAGCCATAATCTTGGAAAGAATTCTAATGAGGTCAGTGGAAGATTCCAAAAGCTAGTCACTGGCGAGTTTTATATCCCTCAAGGATTCCGCCATCTGACATCTACTTACATCTTTATCTATGTCATCCTACAAGTCAAGCAACCAGGAACGCAAGGCTCTTGACAAAGCAGAAATGGACACAGCCGGATGACATCCTAATCCCGCTGTCATGAATGCTTTAGATAAATCAGCATCAATCCTTTTATCCATTGGTTCCTTAAGGGAAGCATTGCTATCAATCGGAAGTGTGGATCTTTTTGCAACCTTAATGATAGGAGCATCAACTTTAGGGACCATTGTCCACATTCTGGAATCCTCCTCTTTAATCGGGTATAATTTTGAAAGGCTTCCTTGACTAGTAATCCTTTTACTTGGATTTTGCCACTCGCTTCGCATCAGGTCTTTAATAGAGCTGTGAACTGGAAAGAAAGGTCTTCTCTTGTGCAAATCTGCAAAATGTCTGTCAGAAGCTGAACATTCCTTGGCCTCTTCTGGCAAATCCAATGTTCTTCTAAGAGCCATAATCAAATGCTCCATAGCTTTGGAGTCCAAGGAGCAAGGTTGTTCCATATACTCCTCTTCGCTGGATGAGATTGGCTCTAATTCCAGGTAAGCTGAAGCCTGTCTGTATTCATTGTCAGACTGATCAGAGTCCATGCCGAAGGTCTCACCTCTTGATCCCTTACTCTTGTTGGATTCTGCAATTCCCTCCACCACTGCTTGCTTAATCCAATAAGCAAAATCCTTGGCTGAAGAGGTAGAGGCTTGCGGTGACTTCTGGCGATCAGACTCTCCTGCCACAATGGCTAAGCATCTTCTGCAGAGCCTGCAGTTATCCATAGGCCTTGCTCCACATCCAGGGCAGGCTGCCGGCTTTTCCCTTCTCCTCAATGGGGATCTGGGACAGGACCGGTCACGAGGGCTGTAAGATACAGAAGTCATAAGACTGTACCCTCCATGCACTCTTTTTAGTAACGTGAAAATAGCAAGAAAAAAATATTGCTCACCTATGACCTATTGCAGATCTCGTTGATTTTGCAGAAGGGAATGATGGATCCATACTGACTGTAGGGGTAAGAACATTAAAAAAGGTAATGTATTCCCAGCCCAAACATTTTGATGATTATAGAAGATAAGTAAATTATCTTACCTGCAGAGCTTTAAGAACAGTCTAATAGAGCACTGTATCTTTAAAGGGAAAGGAAACTAGCGTTTTTTGAGCTGAATACCGCCATTTCAAATTTCCCGCTCTGTACCTTTAAAGGAACGCACATGCGCACATTGGTTGCGAGATTGCGAAACCGCCATTTTGGAAAAGGGCAAAAATCACTCTGATTCCGGTCGTGCGCATTACACATGCACGGGTGTCTTACCGTTATGCTGATCATCTGATCGAGGTCTGCAGCACTCACAGGGCACCAGAGGATTCCAACAGCCTGTGGAACTAACCACCAAGGCTCCCAGGGGTTTCCAACTCCTTGGAGATTGGGCTACATGTGCCTGGGCTTCCTGAGGAGGGAGGCTGACCTCCACAGGGACAAGTCCATATCAAACATGGTCAGGTGAGCAAAAAAAAAATATATAACTGTCCTAGGGCTAGGAGGACAGGAAAAGACTGAGGTGTGGAGGAAACTGGGGTACCTAATATACTAGGGGAAGGTAGGCTTAATTGTTTAATTGATTGTGTTTCCTGTCCTGAGGGTTAGAGGGAGGAGCTAAAACCATATGTTAAATGCTGCCATGATTAGCCAGGAAATTCTTTTTTTCCATATTGGTGATTTGTTTTTTGTTTAGTCCAGGTATTTTTCTAAATGTGGTATATGATAATTTGTGATAATCATGCCTAGTATGGGTAACAGCAAGAAAGATGTTCTTTGTTTTGTTTTAGATAACAACACCTGATTTCCTTACAGCTGGATATAAAGGTAGACAATACAGGCACATCTATTTTTAAATAAATGAAGTGTAACACATTTTCAAATTAAAATAAATTTGATATCCCTATATTTTTTTAAGCTGTAGAAAAATCTCTATTAGATAAGACTATATAGGACTATGACTAATGTTGATGAGAATTACGATAAATATATAATGCTTGGAGAAAAAAGGTCTGATTGCAATTTACTAACTAAAAACATTATTTTTTTTGTCAAAATGAATATGGTTCAAGTACATTTTTATTTGATCAGATAGCATTTTTAAATTTCTGAAACACTGACTAGAGATTTACTAGAAACCTTAAAATATAATATGGTCAATGATATACCTCTATACTCAGAATATAGTGTTAGACCTAAAGAATCAGTGTTTGGAAGATTCAAGGGGACGCAATAAAAAAATTAAATAGCAAATACAAATAAAGAAATAGTCATAAAACATTGAACTGACAAACTTTTCATTGATAATAAAACCTTGTATTCTTTTTATTAATATCATTATTATTTTTATTATTATTATTAGTTGTATTATTATTATTATTATTATTAATAATACTATATTCTATAACTGTTAAATTATAATTTGTATCTTGTTATTCTATTGTTATATTATGTTTTTATTTGAACTTGTATTTCCAATGAAATCTTTAAAATTAATGATTTTTTTTTATTCATTCAAACTTGTCTGGGAATTCTGTATGCTGTATTTTATTGCCAATTGTAAATACAAATGTAATTTAATAATGTTATTAAATTAAGCAAAATCAAGAAATGGCTAGATATTAAATTGTATGAATGTATAATAATAAAACATATTGCAAATGATTGAAAGCTTTTAATAAACTTTTTGCGTAAGGGAAAGTGGTGATATTAGAGGAATGATTAAATTAATGAAGAGTTCATACTCTTAAGGTCAGAGTGAAGGAAGATTAAAGGACACTTCAGCAAATTGTATTTTACCAAAAAGTGTTGGAAACACAAAGTTGCATCCACAAGAACCAAATATTTATGCGGACATCATTGCAATAACATGAACAAGAAATACATCAAAGTATAGGAACAGTATAATATCAAGAATTAAGGCTTAACATTTTCATTAACAAATGTTGTAGACTGATTATGTATGTGAATCCTTTAATTGTCTCTATTTCTTTTTCCTCACACAGTTTTACAAAAGCAGCCAATGCTTCATCTACTTGAACACTTACCTCACAACACACTCAATTTTTTTTTACCCCTAGGTTCCTTAAGTTATTCTAGGAAGTAGAGGTAAAGCTTGTTAATGTTAAAATATGTGTTACTAGTTTGATATTTATCTAATATTTTATATAGTTACATTCATTGAAAAAAGACTTGTGTTCACCAAGTTCAACTTTGCTCACCTTTTCTCATCTATTTTTTCCTGTTGATCCAAAAGAATTCAAAAACCCCAGTTTGCAGAACTTTCCAACTTTGCAACAAAGTACTTTCTTGACTCCAGAATGGCAGTCAGATCTCTCCTTGGCTCAAGATGCTCTGATAAAATTACATCTTCAGGTAGAGAATTCCATATCCTTATTGTTCTTACTTAAAAAAAATCATTTGCCTTTGAGTAAATCTTTTTTCTTCTAGTCTAAGACCTTGTGTCTTATGTATATTCCTGTTTATTAATAGATTTCCTGTTTTTGCCTCTTTACCTCAGAGGGGATCTAAAAGCACTATACAAATATATGCGGGGGCCAATACAAATCCATGGATTTGTATTGGCCCCCGCATATATTTGTATAATGCTCTCAGATCCCCTCTAAGGTAAAGAGGCAAAATTACATTTTCATCCTGAGAATTAATGCCCCTTTTTATGCGTGAAACTACCTTATTGGCCTTAGCAACTGCTTTTTGGCATTGCACGTTGTTGCCTAGTTTGCTGTCTATAACAATTCCCTACCCTCCTCATGTGCTGTTTTTCCTAATTCACTACCATTTAGGGTGTAAGTCGCTTATGCATTCCAGTCCCCGAAGTGCATAGCATTGTATTTATCTATGTTAAATTTCATCTGACATTTGAGAGCCCAGCATCCTAATCTATCTAAAAACATATGCTGCAAAGTATTATCCTGTTCACATTGTATTGAAACATGAAACTGAAACATGATGTTTAATCAATTTTTTTATTCTTGATTTGTTTTTTTGTAATTTCCTTATCCGGTTCTTGGGCCAATCAAAGTGCTTGGTATCTAGAATTTTATTATACAGTGAGGAAAAAGAGTTGGATCCCATGCTGATTTTGAATGTTTGGCCACTGACAGAAAAATCATCAGTCTATAATTGTAATGGTAGGTGTATTTTAATAGTGAGAGACAGAATAACAAAACAAAAAAAAATCCAGAAAAAGGCATGTCAGAAAAGTTCTAAATTGATTTGCATGTCAAAGAGTGAAATAAGTATTTGATCCCCTATCAATCAGCAATATTTCTGTCTCCCAGGTGTCTTTTATACAGGTAATGAGCTGAGAGGGAGTGCTCCTAATCTCAGCTTGTTACTTGTATAAAAGACACCTGTCCATAGAAGCAATCAACCAATCAGATTCCAAACTCTCCACCATGGTCATGACAAAAGAGCTGTCCAAGCATGTCATAGACAAGATTGTAGAACTACACAAGGCTGGAATGGGCTACAAGACCATTGCCAAGCAGCTTGGTGACAAGGTGACAACAGTTGGTGTGATTATGCGCAAATGGAAGAAACACAAAATAACTGTCAGTCTCCCTCGGTCTGGTGCTCCATGCAAGATCTCACCTCGTGGAGTTTCAATGATCATGAGAACGGTGAGGAATCAGCCCAGAACTACACTAACTTTCTTTCTCTAAAAATAACAAGTCACATACATATATATGCAAGGAGAGGGAGAGAGAATTTTTTTCACCCCTCCAGGTAGTATTGTTATGTATTTCTCATTTGTGGGTCTTCTATAAGAGTCCTGAGAGCCTGAGGGTTCTCCCCAGTATTTTAGCTGGTCCTAGAATGGTGCTCTTCTGCACAGAGATGTAAAATGTTTCACCTGAATTCCTTTTCAGGATCTTCTATCTGCTTTTGACACATAGTTTTTCACACATGGCTTCTCCATTGTGGCTTTAATTTTGTTGAATAAGTCATGACACGGTATAATATGTCATGTGGTCATCTGAGGTAGTATTTACCCAAGTTTAACACCTACTAAGGAACAGATGATTGTTATTATGTCCTGTTATGTAAAACCATAGAATTCATGGAGGGTGTACTTTCTTTTTTCCCTTGACTCTCTCCCTGGGTGTCTTCTGTTTATAATGAGGAACAAAATTATCTGTAGTTCAAATCATTCAGTACTGTCGGTGACTGTACTGTGTTCATACATTTGATAAGGAACTTTTGTGGAAATCTCTCCTATCCACCAAATCTTAAATATTGTAAAATAAAGGGGTTGGAAGGTGACATCCACCACTAATCCCTAAGTGGAGCACTGTTCAAAATACACTCACCCTTAATTTAAAACTTAGGGAGAAAAATCTGTCCAATATAGATATATGGAGAAAAAAAGGTAGAGAAAAATCTAATGGTGAAGTATGTATAGTACTTAGGATGAAATAAAAAAATATATATAAAAAGCAAACTCACAAACATAGAGTCAAGTATCGGACTGGCTCAAATCACGACCTCTTTGATGTATTTAGGTGACACCTTTCCCTCTTCTTTTTTCTTCTCATACACTCAAAAGAAAGCACATGGAAAATTGCTTCAAGTGTGATATACCAAGCACAAAGTGGAAGAAAATAGATCAAATGAATATTGCTCACCTTAACCAGAGTCAATTAGACTAACCTAGCTCTGAGTATTAAAGCTTGTTACCCACTAAAGGGGATTAGCCCTTCTTTGCTGGAGGTAGATGGAGCTGACAGCCAGTATGACTTAAAATCCAATTGGATACATTTATTTAAACATATAGAAAAAAATATATATATTAAAAATCAGTAAAATAATGTCCACAACGAAAGCTTCTCTGCTCCAAGTCTTGTTTCGCTTATTCCCCGAGCTTTCTAAATCCATATCTGTTCTTTGATTCTCCTCCGGTCGTTCTGTGTCCAATCACAAATGTGGAGGGTGTAGGTGTCGTCTCCTCAGCTGATTGTACTCACCATCCCAGCTCACGGAAGTGACACATTGTCCCGTTTGGCACATCACTTCCTTTTCTTATACTTCCATTTTTCTTATTGGCGCCGCTTCTCTTTTTCCCTTACAGGGATTAATCGCAGAATGTCTTTGTGCCTCATAACCGGAGATTCATTCAATGTAGCCATTTTAAAATAGGGAAGTTGTACTACATTTGTTATCCAATCCAAATTTGTTATCCAATCCAAAACCACATAATGTGGTATTCGCCCATATAAAAAACGTAAACAAATAACATGGGATCAGCAGTATCCATAAATCTAAAAAAAAATACCCTGGAATTTGTGAAGAACTTGGTCCCCAATTTAATTCCAATGGCACAATATGTTAATGTGAATTTAACAATATGAGAAATATATACATAAAGATATATATATATATATATATATATATATATCTATAAAATAGATATCTATAAGAAATACAGTGAATGTTCATTTAAAAAAAAAAAAGAAAAGTTGTTTAAATGGAACTCAATTCTCCACATCATCTGATAAACATTTCATATGTACCCATAGATTGAAAATTGTCAATTCAACTTGGGCATAACGATAATCTATAGCTATACCATATAAAAATTATGTTAAATAAAATTGATAAATATTAAAATCTCTGAAAATTCTAAGAAATGATATAACTCAAAATCACTATTGAGTCCATAAGGTAATTTGCCCATTGCACAGATTAGATCATCTCCCCTCCAAGTAGTCTACTTTTTTATGTATGCATTAAAATTGGAGCTGGCTTGGGTCTTTGTTATATTTTACCTGAACGTGCTGTGAAAGACTGTGTTTCTCGAATCCATTCCTAATTTTGCAGACATTTTCTTGAATCCTCACATGTAATGCCCTTATTGTCCTTCCTACATAAATCAGCCCACACGTACATGTGATTATATAAATAACCCGTTTCGTGTGGCATGTAATCAATTGTTTTATGGGGAGAGACTCTTTCTCTTTTTTGTGGATGTATGTATTCCTTTATATGTCTTTTTTTATTCCAAGTGTTAACACATGCTCCACAGTTACTGCATCCATAGAAACCAACGTCTTCATTAAAAAATGTTTGGGATCTGTTTAGGTTGCAAATGGCTATGAACTAGATTACTTTTCAGACTAGGTACTACCCTATAAATTATAATCTGTGTTTTCGGAAGTAACGAGTTTAAAACGTAATCCCTTTTTACAATTGGCCAATATTTAGTCAGGATTTGTTTAATATCATGATGTCTACAATAAAAATCACATATAAACAAAATGTTGTTCTCTTTATTACTGGCATTCGGTTTGTTGGAATTAAAAAACTGATTGCTATCCTTTAAAATTGTTTCATCATAAGCTTTATTTAAAAGTTCTTCCTTATAACCTTTATCCTTAAAATCATTTAAAACTTTTTGTGACAGTTCCCTAAATTTTTTATCATCTGTACAATTTTGTTTTATCCTTAACAATTGTGATTTGGGCACATTTTTCAGCCAAGGGGATAAGTGACAACTAACTTCTTCTACATAGCTGTTAATGTCAACTGATTTAAATAAATATTTAGGTCTAAAAAATGAACATTTGTTTTACTAAAATCACTCATCAATTTGACTCCCCAGATGTTGTTATTTAAAAAATTAAGAAATTCTAAAAGGCAGGATTCACTTCCTTTCCATATACAAAAAATATATATCATTAATATATTGACGATAAAGCACCAGATTTGCGTCCCACTCACGTCTGTCATAAACTAAATTATGTTCCCATAAAGACATGAATAAGTTAGCATAGCTGGGTGCAAATCTGGTGCCCATCGCCATGCCACAGATTTTGAGGTAAAAAGTATCTTCAAACCAAAAATAGTTGTTACTAAGGATCCATTGGATTTCCTCCAAATAAAATCTATCTGTGGTTGTGGAAAGACTTAAAATAATTCTAAAAAGTGTCTCGTTGACAGGCATCCCTTCTCATGTGAGATAATAGTATACAATGAGCTTACATCCGTGGTAAGTAGAAAACAATCCTCCTCCCAATGCTGATCTTTCAAAATGGTAAGGAGGCATAGAGAGTCTTTCAGATGGCTTGGACATCTGTGTACCGTCGGCTGTAAGCATCTGTCCACAAACTAAGAAAGCTTACTTGATATAGATCTTATCCCCAAGACAAACCTGGGGGGGTTCTTTATTTTTATGGACCTTTGGAAGGTAGTAAAAAAAACAGGAGCTCTAGGGTTTAAAATATTTAATAAATTGTATTCCTTTTTATTTAAAATTCCAAGTGTTTTTCCTTTATCAGTATAGTTTTTTTTCATATGCAGAATGGGGTCTTTGTTTAATATTTTATAGGTATTTCCGTCTCCTAATAATCATAGAGATTCTTCAATGTAATCCTTCATTTCTAACAATATGATCCCCCCCCCCCCCCTTTTATCTGCTGGTTTTATCACCAAAGTTGTGTCTTTTTTTAAAAAACCTTTCAGTGCTGTTCTTTCTGCCTGATTCAAGTCCCCTTTTATCTGCTGGTTTTATCACCAAAGTTGTGTCTATTTTTAAAAAACCTTTCAGTGCTGTTCTTTCTGCCTGATTCAAGTTATATTCCTGCTTTTTTGGGTTTTCTAATTTTTTGTAAATCATACATGACCAATTTTTCAAAGGTGATGATTTCTTCCAAAACGTCCCCAATTGGAAAAAGAAATCGAAGGGTCTTTTAAATTTGTATGTGTAAATTCACTGTATTCTCTATGGGAGTCTAGTTTATTAACATCATGTTTGGAAAATATTTTTTTTAAACACATTTTCCGCTTAAATTTATTGAAATCCATGTAAAAATTGAATGTATCTTGTGTCTTAGTCTGGGTGAATTTTAAGCCTCTATTTAACAGGGTTATCTGAGGTTTAGTTAGTGTTCTTTTAGTGAGGTTGGAAATGCCACTATGTTGTGTTGTCTGTTGTTCATCTACCTCCAGCAAAGAAGGGCTACCCCCTTTAGTGGGTAACAAGCTTTAATACTCAGAGCTAGGTTAGTCTAATTGGCTCTGGTTAAGGTGAGCAATATTAATTTGATCTTTTTCATTCTACCTTGTGCTTGATATATTACACTAGAAGCAATTTTCCCTGTGCTTTCTTTGAGTGTGAGAAGAAACAAAAAAAAGTGGTCATGATTCGAGCCAGTCCTATACTTGGCTCTATGTTTGTGAGTTTGTTTTTTTATATATTTTTCAATTTCATCCTCTAAACATACTTCACCATTAGATTTTTCTCTCCATTTTTTTTCAAATACATTAACAGTGAGTGCATTTTGAACAGCGCTCCACTTAGGGGTGTCACCTTTCAACCCCTTTATTTTAAAAGAGATACCGTTACAACCCATAGTACAATGGTATAAAACATAATACATATGGATAAATAATGAATATCTGGTATTAAAATCAACAGCAGGGATATTTAGAAATAATTAACCAAAACAGCCAATAGTATAGTATAGCTAGGTGCAAATGTGTCAATAAAGTGAATAAGAGAACAAACTCCCAAGAGCTACCGAGAGCTCTGCTGAAATAAGCATGGATGGCATAATCCCAATCTATGGATACAGGTAGGTCTAGAGCAATAAGTAGTCTTCATGTCCAGCAATGGCAGATATATACAGAAGGAACAAACCAAAACAGAAGGACCGATGGTACAGTAACATAATGAATGGATGTCTAACTAGAAAAAATATTCTACTTACATTAAAAAGAGCAAATAGCCTGGTGTGGTAAGCAGAGGTGTCATAATCCCCACCAAGGGATGTGGAAGAACCAGAAAACCAGTGGATGGCAAGGATGAGATATAACAAGTGAAATAAAAGGAAAAAAAAAAACAGTAAAAATAAGATGTGTTAAGTGTATTTTATCCATATGTTATATTTTGCTTTTATTGTTTAAATGCAATGAAATATATCCTTTTATTTTATCATTGATAATGATAATCATCATCATTGATGTACATAGGGAGTGAAGGCTAGCCGTTCTGGTTTAATCACACAGAAGAGCTAGTGTAGCTGAAATTTCTGAAAAACGTAATGCTGGCCATGATAGAAATGTTTAATAACACATAGTGCATCGCAGTTTCAGATACGTTCAAAATTATATTTTTCCCCAAGCTGAGCAGTTGAGTGTATTCACATTTTTGAGATAGTATAAGATAGTCGGAACTCCTCTAGGTGCAGGTTAAGCATGTACCAGGTTACTCTGCAAACGCCCGGTAGCCTCTCAACTAGATTTTTTTAATAGGTGACTCTAATAGTTTTATGTTTAATAATTAAAAAAAAAATCCCCTCAAGAACATAGTCAAAACGTCTCTCAGAAGGCATAACAAAATTATTTTATTGGGTGAAGAAGTCAGCAATTGTATCATAAGGGATGAGATGGCCATCCAAGATAAAGGGATTTAACATTTAAGCAAAAAAATGAAAGTGTGCCAAATTCAAATATTTAGACAGTAATCCAGGGAATAAAATGTAAAGAGCTAGGTCATACATGAAATACCAATGTAGAGCTCTGAGATGCTTTATACTTGCACAAAGAATGCTATTCATGATCTTGGTCTTTTTTTTATGAACAGCTCTGACATAGATTGTCACCGAAATAGTTTTATTGTGTACTAGGGTTATCAACCAATCAGCCATATTTTCTATAGTAGGGTTATTCTAGAAGTCATGCAAACATTAACTTTTGGTTAGCTGATAGAACTCCCAAACCTGGTATTAATCATTAACCTTGATGAGGGTTAATTTACAACACCTAGTAATAATATTAAATCAGCACAATATGTCTAAAAAATGTTGTTATCGCTAACCCCATTAAATTGATATTTTTGGTCACTTAGTGTAGTGAAGGGTGAAACTTGCAATACAATGATATCTAACTAATTGGTTATATAGTATAGAAGAAAGCATTTTAAAAGTTACCATAAAAATGCTAAATAAACAGCAACACATTCCATAAACCTAACATACAATAAACATCTCACATTGTAAATTGCCTTCTTTTGTAATTTTCCAGTTCGATTGTCAGTATTTCTTAGTATTATATTAAATATTTGCAGACATATTAATAAATAAAGAATCTGATGTTGTGAAATATGTTTATGTTGTTCTCCTGGCATATACAATAATATTTATTTTTTTATATTCAAAGTATTTATCTGCTTTTTTTCAGAGTAAGAACCAAACTGTACTGACTACTGTTAGTATGAACATTGAATTTGCGTCTTATATCTTTTTTGGAACTTAAAATAAATACATAATTATTTCATGGAGGTATTACTAAAACCAATTTGTTCACACAGGGGATGTATTCCTGAGTAAGCCAAGGAAAACACTAGAATCACTACAGTGGGCTCGATTTTGTCAAAAGAACAGAAAAGGAAAATGTTGTCAGAAGCACATTGTGAAGCAAAAATGGAGGCGTTTCTGCCTGTCTCTAGAAGTTCTAGCTTAAAATAAAATGATTGATGTGTGCATTGTATTGTGTTTGATGAAAACTTGTTGTGAGAATATTAAGTATTCTATTTTTTTTATAATCGTTAAAATAATTTTAACATTGTCTACTGCATGTTTAATTTCCTTAAGCATTATATATCTGCATATTTAATCAGTGAACAGTCTTTTGGCACTTTAAAAAACATAATAATTATGTTTAGATTTAAACACTTTATTTTAAACTTACACCTACACATTTTTTTAAAATAACTTTATTTTCAAAACAAAATAAAAGGAGGCAAGTCAATTTCAGCAAAATTTGGGGAACATATGCACATACAAATTCTGTCCATGTCAGTACAATGATTGCTTTTACTGGTAGTTCAACAACATCTGAGGAGGCATGAACTGAGGAGGTCCAGGATCTCTGATTTTGCTGATTTTGCCGATTTGTTTTCAGGAGGATGCGGGAGAATTGTGAGGGAGGAGAGGCCTCTCCCCAACCCCGGGCCTCATGTTGGGTCTGCTTCTGTGTGCCACAGACTCGGGTAAACATTTGAGCCAGGTCTTTCCATGCATGGGCGCCGTGGAAGGCCCCGGTGTTTCGCCACCGCCAGCAGACGGGCTTCTGGCGAGGTGGCTGAAGCTTTGGAGGGCACCTCCTTGTGACCTTTGGAAGGGGTGGGCAGACAGTGGTCATAGCAGGCTTATGGGGGCATGCTTTACCCGGGATCTGCTCGCTCCTTCTCCTCTTACCAAACTCCTGTGTTTTCGCACCATGGGCAGGGGAAGCCTTGGCGAGGTTCCTCTCTAGTCGGTCCCAGAAGTGCTGGAAAATCTGGTCCAGGCTTGTTGTTTGGGGTTGTGTGGGTGTAGGCCTCGGTATTGCATCTGCCATATTGCTGATCCCATCATGCTCGGGGCCCCAGCCAGAGTGGGCAGTTGCAGTCCAAGCAGCTGTGTGTGCCGGATTTGTGGGGATCGGGATAACCCCCACCAGTACACAGGAGGGGGGGGGGCGGGGGCTCAAGCTTTGCCTTGCAGTGTGTTGGTGTGGTGGGAAAGCAGCTGTCTCCCCCGTATCCGCCATGCGTGTAGGCCTCAATGCCTGGGTGATTGGGACCAGAGCGTATAACCTCAGGAATGGTGTCATCTTGTAGGTCCCGGTGTCCCAGATGATGTAGTAGCCAAAAGAAGTTGGGTCACAGCTTCTGCTCAGCGGGAATCGCTACTTTGTGCGGTAAGATGCAGGAGTATTAGTAACGTGTGTCTGCCCTGCTCTGTAGTCAGACCCCGCCCCATGTTTACATATTGTAAGTCACATTCATTATTATACATGTTTACATTTTGTAAAATGTTCTTCACAATTTTTCATTACAAAATAAAAATAAAAAAATCACCTCAGCTCCTTTCAACAAGCAGATTAATTTCTATGTCTTATTTTGTATGCATCAATGTCATTGATATAGATCCAATTTGATCTTTGTTATATTGCACGCTTTTTAAGACTTTGCAGCTAACGCAATTAATCTCCTCCCCAACTCGCATAAACATTAAAAGCCTTAACCATACCCTGCTAGATTGGATTCTCTCCACTTCTCCTGATAGAATCCAGGAGGCCGGTGTTCTCCCAAACACTTTCAGTGATCACTGTTTAGTGTACTGTGTGCGCAAAATAAAGGCTATTAAATCCTCTCCCAAGGTTAAAATAACTAGGTCCTTCAAAAAATTTAATCTGGAATCCTTTCTAAAGGACATCAAGAACCTCCCATCGCACAGATTAAACATTATCCCGGATCTAGACTGTGCTGTTGAATTCTTTCAGTCTGAACTCCTACAAATTTGGAATCTGCATGCCCCGCTGCGTAAGGTGAGGGTAAAAGGAGCACATATGAACTGTATCACAGCTGACCTCATCCAAATGTACCAGTTTCGGGATTCTTTGTGGTCAAAGTTTAAGCGTACTGGCTCTATGAATGATCACTGTGCATATAGACAATGGCGAAATATATGCACAAAACAAACAAAATTGGCCAAGGCCCAATATTTCTATGACAATCTGAACAATAACATCTCAAACCCTAGAAACTTTTGGAAAGTCATAAATAAACTACAAACTCCCCCAATCCACTCCCAACCCTCCACTGTCAAAGTGGATAACCAAGCCCTGCAACTTCCCTTAGATGTAGCAAATGCCTTTAACAATTATTTTGTCGGATGCTCTACTGCCCTGATTGCCAAGCTAATAAATGGCACGCATCCTGAAACTACAAATGTGGATCAGGTCTCACTAAATTTGCAAACGCCCAATATAGACAAGTTCACTTTTAGACCTGTACCTGTTAGTGTCATTGAAAAACATCTTAATAATCTAAAACTGAAAAACCAGTCCGGACCTGACCAAATCCCAGCAATGCTGTTGAAGCTCAGTGCGCCGGCAATTGCTAAACCCGTCGCAACTCTAATTAATGAATCCTTGGTGTCTGGATACTTACCCAAACTTTGGAAGACTGCAAGAGTAGTGCCTATCCATAAAAGTGGTGACACTACCTTGGTTTCTAACTATCCCCCTATATCATTGCTCCCGGTATTGTCAAAAATCTTAGAAAAATGTGTCCATACGCAACTATGTGAGTATTACCAACAATCAAACTATCTGACCCCTGATTAATCAGGCTTTCGCCAGAATCACTCCACTACAACTGCCCTCTTAAAAGTTTGCAATGACATCCAAACTGGCATGGAACAAGGAGACCTAACTGGAGCTATTTTCCTTGATTTTTCTAAGGCCTTTGACACAGTAGACCACAACATTCTACTGCACAAACTCAAAAACTCAGGTATTGGTGATCATTCGCTAAACTGGTTTCGATCGTATGTATCGGAACGCTCACAATATGTGTCCATTTCTGACAGCGACTCCCTCCCTCTCCCAGTCACGTGTGGTGTTCCCCAAGGTTCCATTCTCGGCCCCTTACTATTTTCATTATTTATAAATGATCTGCCTAATGTCTGCAAATCCTCAAATGTATACATGTACGCAGATGACACAGTAATCTATGCGAGCAGTTCCGATCTACCGCAGCTTGAGGCTGTGCTCCAAGACCAGTTTAAAGAGGTAGAAAAGTGGATCACAAAAAACAAACTGTTCCTGAACACTGACAAAACTGTCACAATGATCTTTGGGACAGTACCTAAATTACACAAATTACACAATTCTCACCTATTCATCAAAACAATTTCAAATGGCACACTGACCGCAGTCCACTCTTTCAAATACTTGGGTATGATGTTAGACCCCAATCTATCTTTTGGCCTGCACATAGAAAACCTTGCATCTAAACTTTATCCAAAACTAGGTGCCCTGTACAGAAACAAATCCTGCCTAAGCCCTTCAGTAAAGGAAAAGATTGTACAGCAAATGCTGATGCCAATCATTGATTATGGGGATGTAGTATATGCATCTGCATCGCAATCCCACATTAATAAACTCAACACATTGTATAACTCGTTCTGCCGATTTGTGCTACAATGTAATTACAGGACCCACCATTGTGACATGCTAAAAGAACTAAACTGGCTGTCGCTGGAATCCAGACGCACCCTTCATCTTTCCAGCCTTGTGTTTAAGAGCTTTTCTGGAAAACTCCCACCCTACCTGAACGCAATGCTTTCCCCGGCTGTTCCCACTTCCTACAACCTCCGATCCAGTACCAACACTTTACTTAGTCTACCTCAATATAAAAAGAAAGCAGCCCGATCCTCCTTCTCCTACAGAGCACCGCATTTGTGGAACGACCTCCCGCACAAATTAAAATCTTCCCTAAGCTTAAAGTCCTTTAAGAGATCCTTCTCTACATACCTCAAAACAGAATGTACCTGTCATGGTTGATTATATATTTCCTACCTGTTCTATGTTAAATGTTGTATATATTGTATATTTTGTATTTTATTGTACACTAACTGTAACAATGCAATGATTTGTGGACCCAGGACATACTTGAAAACGAGAGAAATCTCAATGTATCTTTCCTGGTAAAATATTTTATAAATAATAAATAATAAATAATAATATTCAGGGGAACCCAAATTGCACTTGGAGGAGTGTGAATTAGACACCAGACGTGTGTTGGTTATCAAAATAAGCCTCTGACCTTTATTTTGTCAGTTGTGTTTTTATACATTAAAAAGTAAGTGCTTACGTGCAAATACTCATGGAACAGTAGTAGGAAGGTAGTGAAAAGGCGAAAGGAGTACAGATAAGACATAGGGATGAACATCATGTACATATAACAGATAAGCTCAGGGAAAGAGAAAGAATAGACTGATTTAGGAGTGACAGCACAGGTGGTGGCTACCGGAACTAGACATATATGGTCTTAAGTGTCGTTTTAAGTATTAAGCATTTCCTGAGTCCAAGTTAGCCAATTTTAATATAGGCTATCTAATATGACACCTATAAGCTTGAACCTTGGAATCAAGGTCAATTATTTCACAATCCCCTCTTTTGATCCAAGGGTCACCCAAATGTCCAATGTATTTCCAGGCCTGCAAGCCAAAGCCTGTGGCACTTTCATTATTTCTTCACCACGGTTCACTTGGACTGAGAATACCACCAGAATCAGCTGAGGATTCTTCATTTGTTAAGCGAGGTAACATCGTAAAAACCTCCCGAAGTCAGAGCTGGTACGACCAACAGTAGATTTGTTTTTACATAGAGAGGTTAGAGAGGTTAGTAGACATGAGAAGAACTTGAAGGTTAGAAAAATGGCCATACTAACAAATACAGCTAATAGCAAAAAGTACAAAGTTGTCTTAATTAGCAAGGTCAACCATGTTCCTAGCCCACATGTCCAATCTCAATCTCCAAAGAAGCCAGTATCCTGTTTGATATCCTGTACTAAGTCATGTAAATCTTTTATTTGTTTATGGATTATAGTGCCATGGTCAGATAGGTAAAACAGCACATACCTTCAATAGCTTCACAGCCAAAGTCATGTTTATTAGCAAGTAGTCATTTGCTGCTCTATTCTCAAGGATTGCCTTCTTATTTGCATGGGTGTCCATAAGTAGCTCTTCTAGGGCCTGGGAAGTGGCATTTATAACCCTTTGCAAGGGAACAGGCTACAGCATTAATTAATGGGGGCCTTGGAGTGACACTAGGCCTGCCAGCTATCAATATTAAAAGCCTCACCTGCTGCACATGGGTGGATGCTAGTTGATACATTAGGTCACTCACAGTTTATTAACCCCTTAACGCCGTCACGGCGTTCTATGCCGTCGCGGCTTTAAAGGGCTTTAAAGCCGTTGCGGCGGCATAGAACGCTGTAACGGCTTAAGCCCCCAGAAGATCGCAGCTACTTACCTCCACCGCGATCCTCTTCTGGGGGGCTGCCTGACAGCCCATGGCAAATGAGGCCCCCGGGGGCCATGTGATCGCTCTCAAAGAGCGATCACATGGCCCCCTATAGCTTGCTATGGATCTGCCAGCAGGGGGACTGTCTAAAATATTACACAGTCCCCCTGCTGGTAGGAAGAGTAAAAAAAAATTATTAAACATGTGTAAAATTAAATTAAAAGTATTTATATATATATATAATATGTATATATATTATATATATAATATATATACATATTATATATATGTAACGTCATACAAAGTGTATTTTAATATTAATATTGGTATATATATTAATATTAAAATACACTTAGAATGACGTTACATATATATAATATGTATCTATATTATATATATAATAGATATATACACATATATTACATATAAATATGTCTAATTACAATAATAAATAAAATAATAAAATAAATAAATAAAATATTGAAACAAAATTTAAAATAAATTATATATGCATATGTAATTTCATTCTAACTGTATTTTGCTATTAATATATATATATATATATATATATATATATATATATATATATTGGTAACATAATACACTTAGAATGACATTCTATATATATCTATCTATATATAAAATGCAAATAACCGCAAATATATATATATAGAGATAAATACATATAATTACATAAAAGATTACATTAGTATGCACGTAGAATTTAAATACTTATAAATGCATATATATTAAAATTCTACGTATATATTTAAGTCATTTTTTAACATAATTATGTCATTTGATTAATTAAAATTTGATTGACATGCCTGACAACACAGGGAGAAAGTGCAGCGAATTTAATTCGCAAGCACTATATTTGACCCTGTAACTCTCCAAGACACCATAAAACCTGTACATAGTGAGTACTGTTTTACTCGGGAGACTTCGCTGAACTCAAATATTAGTATTTAAAACTGGTAAATTTTATTAAAACAATGATATTTTAAGTAAAAGTGAATTTTTTTGCATTTTTTTAAAACAAACGGCACTTTTATGGACTATATTATTGTTTTAATATGTTTTACTGTTTTAAAACACTAATATTTGTGTTTAGTGAAGTCTCCCGAGAATAACAGTACCCCTCATGTACAGGTTTTATGGTGTTTTGGAAAGTTAGAGAGTCACATATAAGGCTTGCATTTCATTTTTTTGACATTGAAATTTGCCAGATTAGTTATGTTGCCTTTGAGATCGTATGGTAGCCCAGGAATAAGAATTACCCCCATGATGGCATACCATTTGCAAAAGTAGACAACCCAAGGTATTGCAAATGGGGTATGCCCAGTCATTTTTAGTAGCCACTTAGTCACAAACACTGGCCAAATATTAGTGTTTTGCTTTTTTCACACAAAAACAAATATGAACGCTAACTTTGGCCAGTGTTTGTGACTAAGTGGCTACTAAAAAAAGACTAAACATACCCCACGTTCAATACCTTGGGTTGTCTACTTTTTCAAATGGCATGCCATTATGGGGGTAATTCTCATTCCTGGGCTACCACACTGTCTCAAAGGTAACATTACTAATCTGGCAAATTTCAATTTGAAAATGGAACGTTCTATATTTGACCCTGTAACTTTCCAAAACACCATAAAACCTGTTAATATGGGGTACTGTTGTACTCATGAGACATCGCTGATTACAAATATGTGCTTTTTGTTGCAGTAAAACCTAACAGTATTATGACATGTACAGCTAAAATGTGAGGCGGAACTACAAATTTAAAAACAAAAATTAAATTTCTCACAGTTTTTTAAATATTATTCATAATAAATTATGTTTTATATATAAATATTTGATATAAAATGAAAGCCCTGTTTCTCCTGAACAAAATGATTTATAATAAGTGTGGGTGCATATAATATGAAAGAGGGGAACTACGGGTGAACAGACATATAGCGCAAATTCCAGTATTTGTTTACGTTTTGTTTTGATCAGAACGTGTACTATTGACTCCGTCCTGAAGGGGTTAATTAGAGCCTCATGGCAAACCTACTGATTGGCCCAAATTTACTTGAATTGCCTAATTATTCTGAAACAGATTCTCCAAGTCTACTGGCAGTATTATTAGTGACAGACTATAAAAATTTCGGAACCTTGGACGGAAGGTCCTTGATGAAATACTTTTGGATAAGCATTCAAATGATCACAATCTGTTAGAAAAATATTTGAAATTATTTATCTACAAAAGTCCCCATAGCCTTTAATGGTAACTTCTGTAATAAATCATTTTAAAAGTTTTTTTCTGACATTGAGGAAGTCTGGGTTTATTAGACTTAACACGGTGGTTGTGTGGCACCCATATGACTCCATAGTCTCTTTGCTTGAATACACCGAAGTGTTCTGGAGCCTGGAAGCACTTGGATTCCATGAAAAAGGTTTTGTTACAGGCGCTCTCTATAATAAATAAATAATAATAGTCTAGGCAGCAGTGAGTCACACAAGAATTTCCAGAACCTTATATGTGAAACCACAAAAAAAAAAAACATTGACCCAGAGGTTTCTAAGTGCAATAAAAGCATAAGTATATACCTTTCAGGATTTTGGGATATTAGTAACCTCAAAAAGAACAAAAACAAATAGTAGTGCAATACAGTACAAATGCGTTGCAAATATTAGCAGACTTGTGTAGGTAATTCACCCACAGACTCAGACTTCACCTGCATTTTCCATGGACGGTGTAATCCCTGTCAAAGAATAAATGCAGGTCTAGATGATAGAAGTTCTCCCAGCTGAATATTTCTTGCACACATATGGATGACAAAAAACAGAGATAATCCAATGGTGAAGTAAGAACAAATAAATAAAATATAAATATGAAAATGTACTCACACTTTCTAAAGCAGAAGTTGCTCTAGTATAATAAGCCTTAGGTGGTATAATCCCTACCTTGGGATGTTGAGGATACCCAGGAAGCAGGATGAATGTAATTGACTAGGTAAGTATAACCAGAATAAAAGTACCTTTATTATATATAATAAAATAACAATGTAATTTAGAAAAAAAAAAGTCCAAAAGTGCTAAGGACCACACTATGCATTTCTCCTTTCATTTTTTTTTTTTTAAGGAATCAGGCTTTGGATAATACATTCTAACTTTTTGTCCGAGTGTAACAGTTTTTTTCTTTTGCTGCAGGTTAATTCTTTGCACATGGATCATACTTATGTCCTGAAAAGTATTTTTGTTTTTAACAGATTGTGAACATTTGAAATGCTTGTTCAAAAATATTAAATTGAGGGTAAAGTTGTAAACCTAGTGGTAATTTGTAGCAGCTGCAAGCAACTGACTGCTGTTTACGGATGAGTCTACATGGATCCTTTTATTTTTCTAATATGGCCTTCGTGATTAAAATTGGTGATTCACTTTGTTCTTGACAATTCATACTAGATTGACCAAAGACATTGGTTATATTACACGGCTCCATTCTTCTGTGCAAGTTTCATAAAAACGGGCAAAATAATTTTTATAAGGTTCATTGATTTCTCTAGTTTATCTCTAGTAGTACTAATTAGATGGTTGAACAGTTTTATTTATGTTAGCCTTGCTAATCATTTTGATAACACTTTAGAAGTTTATTAAAAATGAAAATAATTTAGTATGGTAGGAAATATTTTGCATAACTAACTTAGACCACACAATAAACACAGACACAGTTTATTTATATTTCATTGGGCTTGGCCATGGTGTTTATTTAAAGCTTAAAAGGGGCATACCGTCATAACCTTTTTACTTTACTTCCAAAACTTTAACTTTCACCATCACTATATTGCCAGTCAGTCATAGCTAACCTGACCACCTTTTATATACAACCATTTAACACATATCCTTCCTCAGAACTTGAACCTGAGGATGATTTTGCCCCCATGCTTTCCAACACCACGACATTCATTATAAAGAAAAATGAACAAATACGGGAGGGAGGGCGGGGGTCCGTCCGTGCTTCTCCTGTATTAAAAGACCGCTGACAGGTGTTACGCTCTCACCTGCGCCTTTAACTCTTGGTTTACTAGCCATAGCCAATGCTGTACCATCTCTGACCAAACTAGAATGATGTAAGGGAATAACTTTCTCAATTCCAAACGAACACTTTAAACATTACGTTAGCACTGAACAGATTTAACAACACCTATTTCATGACCCCCTATATGACTTATTAAAATATCTCGAGCAGGCCAGTTGATGCACATTCTAATTTGAACTCCATTAACTGATGAATTTGCAGACCACCTACACCTCTCCAATATAGCCACTTCTAACATCTCACTAATCTTAACCAATTCAGCAGAGTTGCGTTCATACTCACTGCCTGAAGTACCAGCTCCGCCATGCACCTCTATTTCTTCTAGGACTGGCATGTCGTCCAGATGATACTCACTCCCATCATCCGACTTTCTTCATTTTCTCATCAGGATATCTTCAGCCTGGCCCTCTACTCTACCCTGACCCACAACAGGTACAGGGGAGGAGGGCAGGCTTCTTTTACACCTTATCTTCTTTCCCAGAGCTGTGTCTTTAAATTCTGGAGGGGATTTTTGCACCAGTATGCATTCTCTCTTTTTTTCAGCAGTTGGCACTCTTCCCCGGTTGTACTGCGCATGAGCGCACCTCTTTCTGGCTGTGCACGTCTAGCCGCCGGCTGGAACCTCCATCAGACATAGGAAGAGGAAGAGGAAGAGGATGCTGCTACCGGAGGCTCCCTGTCAGCATTTGGAAGCCCCCGGTGCCGAAATTAAGCAGTCTCTCAACCAGGATTCCCCTCCAGGCGATCTCAGGATTTTCTCAAGACGGGACATCAGGTCTTCAGAGGACATGTTGCGGCTGGAATAGGTGAGGTGCTGGGGGTCCGTCCAGTGGTGTATTTTGGATTTGTGCTGCACTAGGCTCTGAAGGCATATTAAACATTAATCTGTCAGTATTGTATAAATTGAATTATTTTGTAAATGTAGTAGCAAGCTCTTTTGCAGAACCGCTTACAAAACATAACTGAAAGGAAGTCACAAGCTATAACAGTTTCTATGTAAAAGGAAACGCTTAACCACAATGTACATGTGATATTTTGTAAGAATAGATTACAGAATATTGAACGTAACAGCAGAAACTACTTCCTTTTTTATGTATCTCGTGTAACCTTTTTGTAACCTTTTGTAACCAATATTCGTGACAAGTATTGTATAAATATAGAACATCTTGAATACCTGATTAGAAGATTTTTGGAAAGCAAAGAGTGTGTGTCTGGTTATTACGCTTCCATAATTCTTCCCTGAATATTCAGCTGACAATCGAGGGTTGGAGAACCATGGACAGAGAGGGATCGAGTCACTAGACTAGCAGATTTACCTTTCAGCTTGGTGTCAGTAAGTGGGATTGTAGCCAAGCCATTGCGGTGAGTAGTAATTCCTTGTGTCTATCTTGACGCCCTGAATCTTTGATCCCCATGGTTTTGTAAGCCTACATCATTTTAGGAAAGGTTATTTAGTATATGTGTTTCATGTGACTCAGTTTACGTAAGGTCCCGTTAAATAGTCTAGTAAGGGAACTAGACAGGATATATATATTTCTAGTAAGTGAACTAGATAGGTCTAGTAAGATAACTAGACAGTAATAGTCTATATTTCTAGTAAGTGAACTAGATAGGTCTAGTAAGAGAACTAGACAGTAATAGACTAAGGTTTCTATAACTGAATAGACAAAGGATTTAGTATATAAGTGAATATACTAGGATAAAGGAAAAAGTGTGCAGAGACAAATAGGTTCACCTTGTCCACCCTCTAATTGTCATTAGTTAAATCTTGTGGTGGTTGTGAGTGTGAATAAGTGTTTGAAAGATTTGTCCTAGGAATGGGAAATAACCATGTAAGAATATGAAGTAGTTAACTTTTCTTGTTCATGTGTATTTTATGCTTAAATAACGTTTATAATCATTAGTGCTGACTGTAAGGATATGAAATAGTTAAACTCTTTTTGCTTTATTCTTTATGTCACATAGAAGTATAAGCGTATTACTCTGTTATATTGTAAGTTATTTTACATGGGATCTGTGTGCCTGGTATGATTGTTACTTTAATATCATAAGCCCACTACACTTACTTTGAGAGTGGGATGTGTTGCATTGTTTGCATGATAAGCTCAGTATTTTTATACTGAGACAAAAAGTCACTTCATTAGTATTTGAAAGTTAATTCCTTATATGGGATTAATTGTATAGAACACCAATCAGCACATCTTCCCTGCCCTGTGTGTTTGTTGCAAAGGATCCATACTGCAAATATGATTTATTTTTTTTTAAATAAGAAAGCAACATTTACATTTTCAGTGGTCCAACACATGCTTCATTTTGTGCTGGACAACTTTTTATTGCTACAGATGCCTACTGCATATGTTTTGTGTTTTCTATGTCTCACATTATATGTGCTGTTTTAAATTGTGGTATATAGCCTGAATCAGAGGTCATGGACAAAGGTTTCTACCTGTGTTACTAAGGCTCTTGGAGACTGACCGGTCTAAGGTTTGCCATGCCTTTTAACATGGTTTAGTATAAATTTTTAAGTCTCTGAGAGTTCTGAAAGATTCGGGTGAAACCATGTCTGTATAATCTGGTCCAGATGTTTGCTCAATTTCTAGAAGGTTTAAGTTGATGCAGTATCATCTCAGATTAGTTAATGGAAGTTTCATACAAATATTTTAGTTATGAGCGCGCTATATAAATGGATCCTTTCTTTATATACAATACTATAGTAGATTAAAGTAATGAAGTTAATTAAGAAAAAACAATTGGTATACCTTACAATAATATGTTCTGAGTACAGCTGTTAACTGTTTATTCTGTGTAAATGGTGACTGTGATAATGTGTGAAGTGTGCAGCTTAACTGGAAAGTGGTTAATTTATATGTTGCTGTGTTGTTTTAAATTATATTTGAATCAGTTTGTCTCAGTCTAGTGATACTGATAAGAATGCCAGCCAAATAACCTAGCAAATAACTGTTTTATTAGCTGTTGAATACCAGTGTTTGGCCAAGAGTAGTTGGAGTTGGAGTAGTTATATCAGCTCAGAGAGGCTCTGTGTTGTGGTCTGATATAGCTATATGGGAATGGAGATTTGGAGGTGTTAGTTTAAGACTGCTTTCATATTGTGTCTACCCGTGTGTCCTAGGAGGGACACAGAGTGTGTAGTTGCATGCCAATGAATGTGTTTTCTGTATTGGCATATCTGCTGGGTATCCATTATATGTTTCTACTACGTCTGTTTTGTGAGATGTCTGTTTTGTGAGATGACATGTAATATTACATTGGATGCTAAGTATGAGTTATATGGTTTGAAATTAATTGGTGTGTTATGTGTTTTATGTATTTTATTATCCATTGTGTAGGAGTTTAACTAGCAGAGTGATTTGCATATAATTAACGTAAGCATTTCGTGTTTTTACAAAAGGTGAAATGCTATCCAGCTGACTAGAATAAAACAATTGTATGCTATCGCACCTGGAGCAAGAAAAGTGCTTGTTACATCCCACGTGAAAGGGGCCCCGCAAACTTCTGCTGTTCAAATCATGGGTCCACGTTTCCTTTTGCAAATTGATTAATCCTGAAAGTCATTCTTTTACTGATAGAAAGGATTGAATGGACAAGATGTCTCTCCCTCATAAAGGAGTTCTAATAGGGGAGTATTGTCCAGCTCAGAGTTAACTCTACTTTTAAAGTATATTGCATTGTTTGTGTCAAAGTAAGATTCATCTAGTATTTTTCATTGATTATGGGGTAAAAATAACATGGTATTTTTAATAGAGATTAGACAATTTCTGAAATTTACAAGTGAGGTAATTTTAATCTCCTAAACTACTGTATTATATTTGTATGGGTAAATTGAAAGCATTTTGCAGATCCAGAAGAGGATTAATAAATAATATAATAATCTCACTAGGTGCCAAATTATGCAAAGTATGCACTAACGGGTTAAAACTTGTTTTCTTGATAAGCGTATAACATTTAGTTTTGTGGTTAGACTTTTGATACTCAATTTGAAATATGTCCCAACTACATCCTTGCACGGCACCAGGTACAGGAAGCAATATGCGTTTTAAAAATTTGATGGTCTTAGTGTTTTCAATATATTATAACAATAGAAAAGTACCTAACTGCATGTCTGCATTACGCTCATGACACAAACTGTCAGTATTTCAAACATATATGAAGGCTATGCTTTCATTGTCGATATATATACCCCTAGACAACCTTGCTTTATATAGACAATTTAACTATCCATTCAACATTTAAAAGCTTATTAATATTATATCTGTGTGGTATGAGTTAGGTAATCCCATCCTGCATATGGAATAAAGGCAGAGGTAGAGGATTTGGTCAAAGGGTCTAACTTTTGTAGAGGTAGCAACTTCAGCATTGGTGGAACACACTGTTCTAATTGTGGAGAGCAGGGTCACTGGAAAAATGAGTGCCCAAACCCACCCCCACAGATTCCTCAATACCAACCATAGCTTCCAAAATATACCCACACCTAACAACCCCAGCCTAATACACAGATGGTTCATGTTTTTAATATTTTATATAGTTTTAGGTGTTAATCCAAGAGTATTGAATTATTCGGGATTATTAAAGTAATTAATTTTGAGTATCAAATCAAGGTTCAAGTTTAGGAACAGAGTTTTATTGGGAATTATCCCCATATGTATATGTTAGTGTTTTAATATTCATCTTAACGAGCATTTCTATAAAGTGAGTGCTTCTCTCATCCGTACAAAGGCATTCCAAAGGGGTATTATGTAAAACTTCATAGAAGACAGATTGCATATATAAGCAAATATAAGAGAAGTACATATTACACAAATTAAGGGTTTAACCTTAATCTCTAATTTAAGTTTTAGCCTAGGTAATTAATTAATTAATGTTGTATTGATCCTTGTGTTTGTATGATTGTAGAGACCATCCTGGAGTGTTTGTGCCGCTTGATTTCTGGGACTACGCACCAATCTCTCTGGCTGACCATGCAATAAGTATTTTGCATTTACATCTGTTTGGTCATTATCCATGCAGGCCGAAGAAACTGAGATACTTATTTATGAGGACATGAATTTTGCACGCAAGAACCTGGAAAGTCCTGAAGGTGCAGTGCTGTCTAATACCGCTGGTTCTGTAATAACCCTTTCAGCCATTGGGGTGTTGCACAGAGCATTGTGGTGAAAATCCAGCAAACAAAAGAAGAACTATGTGGAAGCTGACATTGTCTTGTTGTCAGCCATATTGCTACCCATTTTTATGGAACAAAATGTCTGGTGTCTAAACTGATTTCTTTATACTCTGTGAAAGACTTATTCTGAACTATGCTGAAGTATTGAACTATTTTTATTTTTATTTTTGTAGAGTTAGCCAGAGAGAGAGGAAGTGTTAGCTGACCCAGGGATGAATGTACTATGTGTGTTTTTGATATATGTTGAGTGTGCCAAGGATGGATTCCCATGTTTTGAGGAACTGCGTGAGGATATGACTGGTTTTGACTGGACTTTTGGAATAGGGAAATGGTTAAAAGATATAGGACGCAATGTCCTGGTTGTGCAATAATATATTTGCTATAAGCCCAAGTTCCATTCTGTCTTAAACATCCATTTTCTATATATCTGTCTGCAAAAGTATTAAGTGTTATTTTTTTTTTCTGCTGAGTTTCTGTTTCTTATAGACCACATGTTTGCTTGGGAATGCCATAATGTGGATATTTCTCTGTCCTGGGAGAATGTTAACCGATAATATGAGCAATATATTGCTTAAAGAGGGGTAACAATTGTGATTATTGGGGCTCAGTTGGATGGAACACCGGGACAGATTGGGGTTATAAGCCAGAAAATGCATTAGATAAAAATGATAAGAATGGGAAGTCCCTCTTGACTAGAATGACCCTAACAAAGCCAGGTACATGTACCCCTACAGGGCAAACTGGGCACTCCATGAAATTTACCTTACATATTAAAAACCCCAGTCCCGGAGATCAAGGTATTTATATTCTCAGTACCTTTTTAAGAGGAGGCATTGGAGGTAATCGAGGAAAATTCCAGTTAAAAGATATGTGGAACTCCTCAGAATGGGAGAGCCTCACCTCTAGACAAACCCTTGTTAATCCTCTAAAGCCCCACATTCAAACCCTTGGTGATATAATGGCCATAGCAGATCCCACGTTTGAAGATACCATAGCGCTAGAAACAGGGTATACAGATACAAACCTATGGCTAGAATGGATGAGATATAAGGCCCATTTGAATAACAGGTCAAACTGTTATGTATGTGGTAGTGCCAGACCTCATCTAGGAACCGTAACCTTACATGTCCCTGATGAGTACTGGGAATGTTTCCTAAACTTGTTTACAGGTACTACTGTTAATACTACAGGATGTGCAGAATGGAAGAGGGATCACCCTATTGGTGAACCCAAGTTTAAATTAAATGATGCTGTCTCAGTATACCCTGGTAATTATACTTGCTTTCAGGAAAATAATGATGGTAAGGTGGGTAAACCATTTGATAACTTCTCTTCAGGATTCTGCTCCGCCTACAGTAATATTACCTTAGTGAATCAAATACAATCTGTGGGAGACGTTTATTGGATATGTGGAGATATGAAAATATGTTCTAGACTCCCCACCCCTTGGAGAGGAGAATGTGCCCCAGCTAAAATAATCATGCCCCTCCATATATTTGGCGACTCTCTCCCTGAAACTAAGGTTGTAACTGATTCCACAAGAAGAAAAAGGGAATCCCCACAAGGTAGTTTCAACCCACATATCTATCTAGATGCCATTGGTATTCCAAGAGGGGTCCCTAATGAATTTAAAGCTAGAGACGAGGTGGCAGCAGGATTTGAATCAATTTTTCCCATTATAACAGCTAACAAGAATGTTAACTGAATTAATTATATATATATTATAATCAGCAAAGATTTTTAAATTACACACGAGATGCATTACAAGGTCTTGCTGAACAATTGTAGATTATACTAGCTTTAGTGTAACTATAATCTTAATTTTATTAATGACAGGAGGCGAATATTTGCTTAAGTCTCTCTTTACTAGAACTCCACAGCAGCACATTAACAGAGAGATAAACATCAAAGACAAAAACATAAGGTATCTATATAAGGCTCCTCCTAAGCCACCATTTCCTCTTTCATGCTGCGACAACGTAACGTACACAACAATGACAATAACTAAATAAAGAAAAATTCACAACATAACGATGAATGTCATCTGGAAAAACTTCGGATAATGGATGAACTTGATCTTTATCCCACCAAACGGACGATCCTATGAACTGAAGTCGAACCATTAAACTGAAACGAAATAAACAGAATCGAAAACACTGATTAGCGAACGAAATGTACTGATAAAACATAAATCCCACAATCCAGTACTGATAGAATAAAGACACGAAATCCATACTAATGACCGTCAATACAGTATAACATGCACTTCCCACAACATCACCCCAGACTAACCAAACTAGCCCAGATAATCAGACAAATCAACAGAAATACAATCAATGCAATCCATCCAAAACAAGGGGGGGGAAGAAATCAAATTGGGTGGGAAATATTCGCCTCCTGTCATTAATAAAATTAAGATTATAGTTACACTAAAGCTAGTATAATCTACAATTTTATAGCATGACAGGAGGCTTCATATTTGCCGTTTTAACGCTCCGACAGCAAAGCAAAAGAAGCATGTTCCGACGGTCTAAAGTAAAATAGGCGAACAAACTCTACACGGGACCCGTCCGCCGAACGCAAAATGTCCTGAAGGGAAGCGCTCGCCAAAAAAGCTCCGGAAGCTGCGGCGCCCCTAACCAAAAGCGCTCCGAAGGTCGCATCCACGCCCGCCAGAGCCAAAAGACATCTTATCCATCGCGCCAGTACCTTCGCTACACGAAGCTTAGGCGAGTCCTAGAAGTAAGGGCATGATACAACCGTCGAATCCGACTTGGTACGTCTAAGCACCTTGACGGAGACCCCCTCTGGAGAAAAACGAGAAAGCGCCGACATCGAAGGCCCGGACATCCGAAACACGTCTGAACGAGACCAGACACAACAAGAGGGCAAATTTCGCTGAAAGCTGGCGAAGAGAAAGGTCCTGGTTATCAGGCCAATTCCGAAAGAACGCCAAAACCAAACGCACGTCCCAGAGGGAAGAATACTTGGGCGCCGGAGGGCGCACCAGTCTCATTCCACGCAGGAGCCTGCAGACTAGCGGATTCTGGCCGATGGGGAAAAACCCGAAGCGGGACAAGTGCCGTCGAGATAGCTGATCTAACCACGATAACCAAGCGATATGACCGACCCAGGTCAAAGACAAGAGACAAGAAATTCAGCACGCTAGATACAGGACCCGTAAAGGGATCGGTATCCCGTTCCAAGCACCAGCGAAACCAGGAGCTCCATGTTGAGAGATAACACCTCTAGTGCTCGAAACCGAGTGGTTGATGTATTGCACCGCCGAACCATTGTCCATTCGAAGGAGCACGCATCAGTCCGACAGATGCTTCGCCAGGCTCCGAATTGCCAACGAACCTGCAATCAACCCCAGGCAATTGATGCGGGATTCCGATCTATTGTCTGACCACGGGCCCCCCGTGGACCTCGTCGTGCACGAGGCACCCCAGTCCCAAAGACTCGCATCCGACTCCTACACGAGATCCAGGGTCATCCCGAATATCGCCTTGCTGTTCCAGGCGGATATATGCGGGAGGCACCAGCTCAATCCGGCCTGCACGTCCGAGGCCAAGGAGATCATCTGGTCCTAAGAGGGTCTCTTGCGTAGAGAGTGCGCCTTCAGCCGCTGCATGGCCCTGTAATGTAGTGGGCCCGGGTAGAACGCCTGTATCGAGGCCAAGAGGAGACCCACCACGCGAGCCAACCTCCGGAGGGGAGTTTCTTCAGAATGACCACGAACCCCCGGCATTCCAACGAGGAAAACGCAGAGCGCGTCCGAAATCTGAGCCCGGCGGGGTCCTCGCCAAGATAAGCAAGTCATCCAGATAGACGATGCAGCGTACGGCCTCTGCTCTGAATTGGGTGACCACCGGTTTCAGGAGCTTGGTGAAGCACCAAGGGGCCGAGCTGAGGCCGAAGGGGAGGCATGGGAATTGGTACAGAGAGTCTCTCCATACGAATCAGAGGGGACTGCGACAGGCCCCGTCCACCGGGATGGAGAGGTAAGCGTCTTCTAGGTCCAGTCTCGCGACCCAGTCTACTGGCCAGAGAAGGCATCGAAGAAGGTGAATGCCCTCCATCTCGAAGTGGTTGTATACGAAGGCGTTCATTTCTCCTAAATTGATCACTGGACGGAATTCTACAGACTTCTCCCTTACCAGGAGAAAATCGAGCTGACGAAACCCCCCAAATCCAGGGCCTGTAGGACCACGCCTTTGGCTAGCGGAGCTCGAACTTCCACCTCCAACAAGGGCTGTTGGCCTCTTGTGATGACGGGGATCCTCGGGCGTTCAACCTGTGTAGGGGAAGAGTGGAAGTCTGTGACATAACTCCGCACTGTCCCAAGGACCCATACGTCTGAAGGTAACCGTGGGCGGAAGACCCTCCCGATCGAAGACTTCGCTTTATCCCGGGTGGTAAACAGAATAACCTGTTTCTGCAGTTCCTCAACGAAAGGCTCCCTGAACAGCAGACCTTTAGCCAGGGGACCCACATCTTCGGCTCCCAAATCCGACAGCTTGTTGTCCATATGGAAGAGTGCCGTCTTCCTGGGTTCCGTGCAAAGGGCCACAGTGGCATTGCCCAGCAGGCAAATTGAACGAAGTGCCCAGTCCCTCATGGTGGCTGGGTCCAGAGCCCTACCTTCTGTGAAGGCCTCGCCTGTTAGGGCCAACATCCGGGGTAACCGCCACCCTGTCCGGCAGTACCGGTCTGGGGCATTCCGCCCGCAGCTTCTTGCAGGCCTCACTTCCAAGGGGTCTACGGACCCAGTAGCGCACGAATCATGCCAAGTGGTCGGGCAGTGACTAGTCCGAGGACCTGGGGCGTCGGATAGATTGAGGCTCTAACAGAGGTTCTCCAGTAGTGCCCAAAAGGGTATCGTCCCCCAACATTGTCGTGGGGGCCCTAGTCGGTGGCGCGTCTTCCTCTTCCCAGCGTCCACCGGGACCCTCGCCAAGGTCCGCAACCCAAACATCTTCTCCATCTGAGGGAGGCTGGTCTGCCTGCCACACATCCAGCGCGGCCAAGGTGGGGGGGGGGGTAAGGAGGCCTCCTCCCCTGCGCCCGATAGGCGGTGGCGCCTGGCCGGCGAGGTTGTCAACCTCAAACCACATCACTTCGCCGGAGTCTTGCCCGTCCGGGAGCGTGGTTCAGGGTCTTCACCCTTTCAATAGCGCGTTCGCGCACTTGCCTGCTCTCGCACCTGAGAGTCTGACTCATCCGAGTCTTCTGCCAACTGAGGGGTTCCACACACACCCCTGTCCGTATGTGGTTGAGGGAGGGCCCTAGCCAGGGCTTTTTCAACAGATGCGGTCACAGCCGCATTAAGTAAAGCCTGCAAATTCTGCTCCTGTGCAGAGGCGTCCATATGATACTTGATACCTACGAAGCTAGAAAACAGGTATCATTAGCAGGCAAAAGGGGCAGCACCCCTAGTGTTGGCAGAGGCAAGTAATAATGCATGCAGGCTCAACAAACCGTTATCCAGGGTATGGAGCCACCAGTCCAATAGCATGCATAGTATGGCACAGACAAAGCAGGCCAATCATGGGGCACAGACAAAGCAGGCCAATCAAGGGGCACAGACAAAGCAGGCCAATCAAGGGGCACAGACAAAGCAGGCCAATCAAGGGGCACAGACAAAGCAGGCCAATTATAAAGGCACAGACAAGGCAGGCCAGTATAAGGGTACGGGCGGTACCGACCCAGAGGTATAATGCAGGCGGAAACCTAGATCCTTTTAGACATGTAGTAGAATCTTGACTATTAGGGTGCAGGGTAGAGACGAAGCTGGGTCCTTATAGGCAAGGTTCTTCAAGATAGCGAAACACTTTAGCAGAAAAGGGAGGTGTCTGTAAATTACTTGACTCCGGTGTTTGTTGTACCTATATTCCAGAGAACACTGGCTCTAATGGTAAAGTAACCCTAGCTATAAAGAAATTGGAAGACCTGTCCATAGAAATTAAGAGGAATTCAGGTATTGATCACCCATGGGCAGATTGGTTTAAGATTGACAGTATCCTAGACTGGCTAAAGAATATTGCAATAATTATTGTTATGGTTCTGGTCCTTGCTCTACTTGTTTATGCTATTTTTAAGATTATTGTATTCTGCATTTACAAACATACACGCAACACTGTTCCTGTAAAATCCCCAGCTTGCTATGATGAATATCTCCAAATGTATACACATAACCGAAGCAATGGTAAACATGCTGATACATATCTATAAGTTTATGGTACTGGTCAAATGCCTAGTCCTATGCTATGGGAATAGTGGCCAAAGACATAATGAAAGACCTGCAGGATTGGCTAGCAATCCTGAATATACCATGGCAGATGGCTAGTTGTCTGACCAGGACTCCTTAAATAGGAGAAAAAAAAATAGTAATAGGCGCTCACTATAGTGAATGGTGAACAGGCTGCAGTATACAGAACAAGGATTCCCAGGACCTTGTAAGTGAATAACAAGAAAAAAAGGGGGGGTGTATACCGCGCCTAAAGATTAATATATACAAAAAATATACATACATATATTATGCAAATGTGCCAAAGTAGATGGTAACCTCGAAATAAAAATAAGCAAAGAGGTAATAGTGCAATACAGTAAATAAAATCCAGAAAATAGTGAATATAACTATACACAGTCAACTCACATTTGGATGAGCTATAACAGAGCTCGGCTGTGATGCGCTTGGACGGTACAATCCCTGTCTTAGGATATGTGGTTATGGTAACTCCAGATGTTTCCAGAATGCATTATGCGTAGTTTATATGGAGAAAAAATATATAACAGCAAATGGTGAAGTAAGTACCAATAATTGGAAAAGAATAAATAGTAATGTACTTACAATTACTAGACCATAAATCCTGCTCTAGTTTAAACAGCTTGGGTGGTATAATCCCAACCAAGGATGTGCAGGATCCAGGAAATAAATAAAAATAGTTGAATATAAAAGTAATCTATAAAAATTATACTTTAATATATAACAAACAAGTAAAAAATCATAACAAGTATGCAATAAAAGTCCACTTAACGCGTTTCACCTGGTAAGGCTTCTTCAGATGTGTGGAGTGACTCCCTCAAGGATCCGTTTATATATGCTTGTAAATTAAGTAATTTGTTGATGGTGTGCTGCTTCCTATTTCCGGGATTTTCGGCTGGAACGCACATGTCGCATAGATAGTGACGTGGTACTCGCGTCGCACCAGAAGTGAGGCGGGTACACGCGTCATGACGGAAGAGTATTTCGGCGCGATTAATCCAATGATACTGTTGCACTCAGATGGAACGCACGCAATGCTAAGAGAACAGCGTGCGTTGTGTTCCAGAGCGTCATGGCTGCTGGATTAGATCGGAACATACAGAGAATGGGCATATAGTCCTTCTCTGTGATAACATAACTGCCATGATTGTAATTGGCAAAAGATAAGAGTATATATTAATGTCACAAAGACCACCAGAATTATGATAATGTTTACACATTATATAAATAGCAATAGTAGCAGCAAAGCATGTTTTGAATAATCATAAAGAATTATACATTGATTATACAGTACATAAGGGGATGTAAAATATTGCTCAAAGAAGGGGAAATGAAGGAATATTAAACATTAATCTGTCAGTATTGTATAAATTGAATTATTTTGTAAATGTAGTAGCAAGCTCTTTTGCATAACCGCTTACAAAACATAACTGAAAGGAAGTCACAAGCTATAACAGTTTCTATGTAAAAGGAAGCGCTTAACCACAATGTACATGTGATATTTTGTAAGAATAGATTACTGAATATTGAACGTAACAGCAGAAACTACTTCCTCTTTTATGTATCTCGTGTAACCTTTTTGTAACCTTTTGTAACCAATATTCGTGACAAGTATTGTATAAATATAGAACATCTTGAATACATGATTAGAAGATTTTTGGAAAGCAAAGAGTGTGTGTCTGGTTATTACGCTTCCATAATTCTTCCCTGAATATTCAGCTGACAATCGAGGGTTGGAGAACCGTGGACAGAGAGGGATCGAGTCACTAGACTAGCAGATTTACCTTTCAGGCACGACTAAATTCGGGCACCCCCAAAATCTAAGTTTGCCCCCAATTCGTGTCAAGGCCACTTTATTGACTGACAGACACATGCCCTTATTGATACATTTACTGATATACACTTCCTGACAGATGCACAATAATTAAGTATTCTAGTCTATAATCATCAAATAGTGACTCAAATATAGCTTTTGTTCTCAAATATGATAAGTACAGATTTACATTTCATTACTCATATCAACAGTTCTCACTGGCCAATATGTCTTACTGTTAATTAATGAATCAGGATTAAGGCTACTACAAATGCCTATAAATAGTATTCACTTGGCGTGCATCAACAGCTATGCTTAATATTACATATACTCTTCTCTAAAGCAGCGTTTCCCAATTGGTGTTCGCGGAACCCTGTGGTTGCGCGAGAACACAAATGGGGTTCTGCCATAATTTCGGCAAACAAAATGGCTGCCATTATTCAGCCCGGTCTGGTGCCGTTGATAATTGAGGTGGGCAGCGAGGGAACAGTCTTCCCTGCTCAGCTCCCTCGTGTGTACCGCAGTGATGCCACTCCAGCCCCGGCATCACTAAGAGGCACACGAGGGAGCTGTGCAGGAAGATCGCTGCTCCCTCTCCGCCCGCACTGTATGCCTGCACGCCAGCCGCTCAGCCCAGCAGCTCCACTGGACCCCAGGGACTGCAGGCCAGCCATACAGTGCAGCAGTCCCACTGAATCCCAGGGACTGCACGCCAGACGCTCAGTCCCGCAGCCCCACTGGACCCCAGGGACCACGTGCCAGCTGCTCAGCCCAGCAGCCCCACTGGACCCCAGGGAAACAGAGCTTCCATGCCAGCACTCCCAAAGGTAGGGATGCTGGGTGGAGTGAAATTTAAAAAAAAAAAATGTCTGTGTGTCTGTTAATGAGTTTGTATGTGTTTTTGTCAGTGAGTGTGTGTATGTGTGTTTGTCACTGAGAGTGTATGTGTGTTTGTCAGTGAATGTGTGTATGTGTGTGTGCTTGTCAGTGAGAGTGCATGTGTGCTTGTCAGTGTGTGCATGGGCGTAGGAACCCCAAAAAATCTGGGGGGGATAGCATTTTTACTCGCCAGGTATATTCTTATTCCGTAAACTAGGAGTTGTTTATCCCATTGTACAGCGCTACGTAATTTGCAGTCACTATATAAATGATTAAATAATAACATTAAAGGGTCACTACAGGGAAGGGGTTTTACTTACCCGGATACAGCGCCGGGATCCTCCTGATTAGAACCACCCCTACCCCTCCCATGAATATTAGAACCACCCCTACCCCTTCCATGCACAAAAGAACCCGACCTACCCCTTCCACGCATATTAAGCCCCCTACCCCTTCCATGCATATTAGTACCCCCCTAACCCCTTCTATGCATATTAGTACCCCCTAACCCCTTCCATGCATATTAGAACCCACCCTACCCCTTCCATTCATATTAGTACTCCCCTAACCCCTTCCAATAATTTTTCTACTTCCCCCCTCCTCCCATCCATATTAGTAGCCCCCCTAAAACCTTCCAATTATTTTTATACCTACCCCTCTCCCCCTATCCTTATTAGTAGCCCCCCTAACCCTTTCCAATTATTTTTCGCCATGTTAACTAACGCCAGTGCTGGAGTGCCGCCGTGTTTACATTAAAAGGCCTGCAGGGACAGGCTATAGACACCAGAACCACTACATTAAGCTGCAGTGGTTCTGGGGACTATAGTGTTTCTTTAATGTGAGGTAAATTAGAGATTAGTGCCACGAATAATATGCTAGATTGCCTACTTACAACCAGATGAGGATGATGATGGGCTCTAGCTGCAGTCTGGCTCCACTGGTCTGGTGTAGAACAGGCTCTCTGGAGGCTGTTTGTAACTGTGGTCACAAAAATCAATGTTCTGGGAGAACGGGAAGCAGCTCCATTTTTTGGGGCCCTTTACACAGATCAAGGTCTGGGTCCCAGGGTTCACCTTCATGTTCCACCAATGAGTTTGTTCACAGGGGGTGGATTGTGTAAGGGATGTCCTGAGATGTGTGTAAGGAATGCATTCTGTGAATCTGTGTTTGTATGTGTAAGGGCTCCAAGGTGTGTTTCTGTGTATGTACGGGATGTAGTGTGTGCGTCTGTAAGGGGTGCATTGAGTGTTTGTACGGGTGCATTGAGTGTGTGTAAGGAATGCATTGTGTTTCTGTGTGTGTAAGGGTTGCATGATTGTGTGATTATGTGTGTGTGTGTTTGTGTGTGTGTACGGGGTGCATTGAGTGTGTGTAAGGAATGCATTGTGTGTTTCTGTGTGTGTAAGGGTTGCATGATTGTGTGATTGTGTGTGTGTGTGTGTGTGTGATGGATGTTAATCTCTCTCCCTCCCTTGTCACTCTCTTTCTCCCCCTCCCTTGTCACTCTTTCTCCCCCTCCCTCCCTCGTCACTCTTTCTCCCCCTCCCTCCCTCGTCACTCTTTCTCCCCCTCCCTCCCTCGTCACTCTTTCTCCCCCTCCCTCCTTCCCTTGTCACTTTCTTTCTCCCCCTCCCTTGTCACTCTCTTTCTCCACCTCCGTCCCCCCTTGTCACTCTCTTTCTCCCCCTCCCTCCCTTGTCACTCTTTCTACCACTCCCTCCCTCCCTTGTCACTCTTTCTCCCCCTCCCTCCCTCCCTCCCTTGTCACTCTTTATCCCCCTCCCTCCCTCCCTTGTCACTCTTTCTCCCCCTCCCTCCCTCCCTTGTCACTCTCTTTATCCCCCTCCCTCCCTTGTCACTCTTTCTCCCCCTCCCTCCCTTGTCCATCTCTTTCTCCCCCTCCCTCCCTTGTCCATCTCTTTCTCCCCCTCCCTCCCTCCCTTGTCACTCTCTTTATCCCCCTCCCTCCCTCCCTTGTCACTCTCTTTCTCGCCCTCCCTCCCTCCCTCCCTTGTCACTCTCTTTCTCCCCCTCCCTCCCTTGTCACTCTCTTTCTCCCCCTCCCTCCCTTGTCACTCTCTTTCTCCCCCTCCCTCCCTTGTCAATCTCTTTTTTCTCCCCCTCCCTCCCTTGTCACTCTCTTTTTTCTCCTCCTCCTTCCCTTGTCATTCTCTTCCTCCCCCCTCCCCTACCTCTGTTGTAGCGTGGCCGAGCTCTGTATGATCCGCGGGTACAGGGAGATTTTGTTTCCTGTACCCGGCCGGACTCAGTGTGCTTTTCCTGTTAGTCTGGCCGGGTACAGGAGACAGATGCTCCCTGTACCCGCGGACCATACAGAGCTCGGCCACGCTACAGTGAGGGAGTGACAGGAGGGAGCGCTGAGTGCTTCCCTCCTGTCAGCCCCTCTCCTCTGGCTGCACCCGGGGGCGGTGCGCCCTCATGGACGCACCAGCCCAGGCAAAGCTGCAGCCGCCTGAGGCTCTCTACAGAGCGCTCGGGCGGCTGCAACATGAGGGGGGCCGGTGGAGCTGGGGGGGATTTCTCCATAACCTGTCCCCCCCGCATGATTTGCGGGGGGATACGTCCCCCCCCATCCCCCCCGGTTCCTACGCCCATGAGTGTGTGTGTATGTGTGTTTGTGACTGAGAGTGTATGTGTGTTTGTCAGTGAGAGTGTATGTGTGCTTGTCAGTGATTGTGCATATGTGTTTGTCAGTGAGAATGTATGCGTGCTTGTCACTGATAGTGTATATATGTTTGTATAAGTATCTGTCAAAGAAATGTGTATTTGTCAGTGAGATTGTATGCGTGTCTGTCAAAGAGTATGTGTGTCTAACTGTGTGTCAGTGTGTGTATATGTATGTCAAGATTTGTGTATGTGTCACTGTGTATATCTGAGTGTGTGTGTGTGTGTGTGTATGTCAGTTTGTGTATATTGGTATGTTGTGTGTGTGTGTGTGTGTATGTGTATGTGTCAGTGTGTACCTGTGTGTCAAAGTCTGTGCATGTGTCATGGTGTGTATCTTTTTGTCTGTGTGTGTATATGTCAGTGTGTATATGAATGTGTGTGCATGTGTAAATGTTTTTATATGTGTGTCTGTTAGTTCATTTGTTTGTGTATGTATGTACGTGGCATATGTACAGCAATCATATGTACATATATCCCAGCAATCATACACTACCCCAGCAGTCAAACACGTATATGGGCATACATCCCAGCAATCAAACACCAACACAACATACAAATACACTCCTGCAAACACAAACATTACATACAAAAACCCCTGAATTCAAATTTCAAATTTATATACAAACAGTCAAACACACCATTCACTCAAACACTTAAACACAAATACTACACACAAATGTACATCTGCATTTTAAAGCTAACAATACATCGAAGTACACCCCTGCACGCAAATCTAAACATTATATACAAACACCACCTATAAACACATCTGCTCCTAAGTGCAACTATCTGTTTACTATCTGCGCTACGGCACATTGTTAGCGCATTATGTTAAAGGGTTCCACAGGAAAAATTAATTGGCAACCCCTGCTCTAAAGGAATAAATAACATTTTAAAGAAATGGCTTTTAAAAATGTTTTTGCAAGGTATGTTTGGTGACTGGCTAGGTTCTGAAATAGATTGTGTCTAACACAATCTGCTAGCTGAAGAAATAGAGATATTTAAAAAAATGTACACCTCCCAACTGTTCCACTTATGGTGGGACAGTCCCTATTTTGGAATTCCACCATTGTTCGTGTGCTACACTTGTATTGTGTTAGAATAATTCAAAGGTGCCTCCCAGACTAGGATGACACAAACCAATTAAATTCAAATTCATACAAACAAATGTCCAGGCACTTAGAGATTAACCCTATGCAGATTTAATGGAAAGGCAACATTTTGATTCAAATTAGTCTTTTTCAACCTGTAACTAATTGCAAATCCCACAAACCATACTTATAAAGTACTCTCCACTAATATTGGCACCCTTGGTAAATATGAGCAAAGAGTTTTTATTTTTTTTACATAAACCCGTGTGTTGCAATTGTTTGATAGCCATGAAAGTAGAGTACCGTATTTTTGCGTATTTTTGAACAAAAGATAAATAGGTTGAACAATAAAGTACATTTTTTTACAGCCCATATTTACCAAGGGTGCCAATATTAGTGGAGTGCACTGTAAAGTGTATAATATTAACAAATAATCACTTACAGCTGTGTCTATTCACTGTTTTGTGCAACTGTCCCAGGCTACACGGTATAAGTGCGTCATTAGACATGCTTGTGCTGTGAGGCACTATGACTATGCAGAGAGTGCCTCAGCTTCATTCTCTGCATGGTCCTGAATGTATGTGGCTAGCCTAGAGGTTGTCTGTCAGCTTGGCATGCTTGACAAGGTTGACACGCCTTAGGTGAACATGCCCATTATAGCCTTTACTAGTGATGCTGTTGTCAAAACAGTCATGTGACATCAGAAGGATTGTGGGAGCATGCAGGTACCTGATTAAAAATCAGTCATGAAATAATATATTTAGCAATAATGTTTAGAATTATGAGCAACACGTTTAATACTGAATGGCATAATAACTGCTTTGTTACGTAATGTAAAAGGTAAAGAGATCATTTTGTCTTCATCTCTGTCTTTCAGGTGTGTAATTTAATTTCCCCTAAACAGCAACAGAAATGTTGATACACTTTCTTTGTATCTTACTTTTTTAATCTTACTTATACTATTTACTTGATACCATCTGCTTCAAATCAGTTTACAAGATTACCCTTTCTACTGGCATGATTCTGATAAATGCATAGTACAGGAATTAAACGTAGGCCTGAAGCTCACACCACTGTGTATACAAATCTATCAAAGTCTAGAACAAAGCAATAATTTACTTAAAGAAGACAAATTTAAGAGTCTTCAGTAAAAAATATACTACGAACAGCCATCTATATTTTTTATATCTGAACTAGATTTTTGTATTCTGTGGTAATATGTTCTGCTTAGCGTGCAGCTCTGGAAAAGTATTTTAAAAAAAAGTATACCAATGAATTTCTAATGAAGGCACCTTTTTTCCTTTAGTAATTAAAATTAAGATTAACTACTTAATAACCACATGGTGGTGTATGCCTGTGACCCTACATCAATCACTATGTGTGATCTTGTGTTACAATCATATTATTGTGTACTCAAAAGAGAGCAGCTGAGCATGCTTCATGATATACACAGCAAAAAAAGATAACATGTACGTGAAACATTTTTGAAAAATACCATCACAAATTAGTGAAAAAATGGCCCCAATTGCACTCAAAATACACTGAAATATCCAATAGTATCTAGTTGGTTAATGGTATACTATCTATGGAGCAATTTGAATTTGTTGTGAAAGTCTTTTTTTAGATGACTTCTTCACAGAGTACTTGAGATGTGAGCAACATCTCATCACTTGTTCCATGTATGTCTGATGAAACAGCATGAAGAATCTTTGTGGTAAATATACCTCCATGATCATGATATCATGACATTTATTGCATTGCAAGTTTCATGTTGCTCTCAGACTTGAATATGAATGCTTGCAGAGAGTGTGAAACTTGTCTTATCTTCCATTCCAACAAGATTAGGGGGTCATTGATCATTAAAGTTACTGTATAACCTTGCTGATTAAGATATTTATATCCTTTTCTTTTAGTATTTATTTTCTCTTAAAAGCACTCAGTTTATTCATCTAACTTAAAAAAACAAACTAAGAATACGCAGGCAAACGTGCTTCTTAATAATTGTTGATCTGTTAACTTTCATAGAAGAAAAAAGTTTACATTGTGACCTACGGCATGCTATACTTATTATGCATTGGGTTGTACTAACATACTTTTTTCTGGCAACAAAATATAAATTGAAAATTAACACCAATAGCCTTAAATACAGTTTGTTGATAAGATATCCACATACAATGTGTTTAAATATCCCAAAATACCATTGGATGTTAAAGGATCACTATAGTGTCAGGAAAACAAACTTGTTTTCCTTGGGGGACCCTCACCCTCAGGGGCCCCTCCAGCTGGCTGAAGGGTTAAAACCCCTTCAGCAGCTTACCTTAATCCAGCGCCGAGCTCCCTTGGTGCTGGTGACCTCTTGTCCCCCGCCAACGTCAGCTCCCGAGTGGAGCGGAATGCGCATGTGCGGCATTTAAACAGTCCATAGGAAAGCATTTTTCAATGCTTTCCTATGGACGTTCTGCACGTTCGATGAGAATTTCGCATCCAACATCGCAGAGGCGCCTCTAGCAGCTGTCAGGAAGACAGCCACTAGAATTAGTTTCTTTGCAATACTGCTATGTTTACATGTGAAGGGTTAAAACGTGAGGGACCTGGCACCCAGAACCCTTCATTGAGCGGAAGTGGTCTTGGTGAATATAGTGTCCCTTTAATTTTGTAAAATACAAATTCTTTGGCTGTTTTTGATTTCTGTGACTGCTATTAAAATGAATAAGGCATTTTTGTAATTACAAAATGGACTAACATATTCAGCATATGAGACCTATATAATGATTAATACGGGAATTTATTTTAATTTACTTAAGCTGTACTAATTCTGTAACGGTGAAAAAACTGTGAAAAAATGCATGTTTCTCTCTTGAAAATGCTGTTAAAAAATTAGGTGTTTAAACAATATTTTCAAACTGTTTAAACATTTCTGAATATTCTTTTTTGTATTTATGGAATGCCGACTCATTCTGCAGCTTGCCCTAACTACTTGGATCTATCCAAGTTCAAATATGTATATTTTTTTATATTTTTTTTAAAGCAAAACATTAATCAAAAGAAATGCATTGTTTAATCCCTTAAGTACCAAACTTCTGGAATAAAAGGGAATCATGACAAGTCACACATCTCATGTGTCCTTAAAGGGTTAACTTGCTTAATGATAAAGGGACCCAGTGTTCCAATATTTTTCCCTGTTTTAAAAAGAACAGGTATATAAAGAATGCTCTTAGAATACTACAATGTGTGTCTAATTTTCTGATGACACATTTCAGTGTATATGCCCTGGACTCATAATAGTACGCCTGATAAATAATACCATATAACACCAGTAATAAAAAAATAAAAAATCTTCAAAAAGACAACAAAACAGGAATAAACAGGCAAGTGCATCCGAATAAGTGCTTTTAAATAGGAAAAGGGCAAGGCATAACACCATACAAAGCTTCTTGGTAAGTAAAAGTGATTTTTTTTTCAATAGCCTAAAAAGGTTTAAAATGTAATGTAATGTTTTAAATTATATGTCCCCTGTAGCAAGGCTCAAACATGGAAGTATTTAAATAAAGATCTAGATGGAAGACTTTATTTTCTAAAGACAACTGTCAATAAGAGTTTGAAGTTTTGAAGTGGAGACTGGAGAAATAATGTTTTTCCGTCCAGTATAAGAGGCTAATAACACTTAGGTATTGCAAAAAGTGCTTGATCTATGTGTATACCGGTACTGAAAGATATAAAATTCCTGAGTAGAAGGACACAATGTGTCATATGCACCAACTTAAAGATAAGTAATTTGTCCCAGATAAAAAGCACATTGATAACTGCTATTGCTGTCACTATTAGATTGACCAGTTTCCTTCCAAGTGTCATTGTTGATAATAGAATAACAACTGGTGCATTTCTTGTCTTCCTTGTAATATTATGTTATAACCAAATCAGTTCAGAATTCAAATAAAATGGATTTCTATACTGTGTATGGAAATTACATTGGGATTCCTTTTAAAAGTGGTCTTATAATATAATATCCTTAACATACCTTAGTATAACACTGTTTAATGAAAGAATTTTAAAGTATTCTTCACTGGCATTGAATTGTAAGTAATAATTTCTGAAGGAACAAGCTTATATAACTATAGTGGACCAGGTGCATTTTTGATAAGGTAAGGGAATGCTCTATAGATACCAAGTCTCTCCATAAATGGTGTCCCATACCTCACCCGAATGGTGTCCCATACCTCACCAATGGTGGCATTGTATCTTTACGGTCTGATGCAGAGGATACCCTTGGATAACCTTGGGAGAAATGTCCTGCTTCTAGTAGTGATAACTCTTGCCTTCTCACATTTTTTTCTAGTTCTGGTTACCTTTATTTTTAAATTATAATCTTTGTATTCAAATACAAATTATTAAATTCTTTAATTTGAGCTTCCATTAATGTTGTGTTCATGAATGATTATATCTGTTTTTGCATGTGTTTGTCTTTGGAATTATATGCCTTGTATATTTTCTCTAATTGTTTCCTGTATTCTATTAGATTTTAAGTTGGATGTATTTCTATGTTTATCTTTACTATATATAACAACCACTACATTTCTTGCTTTATATTTTACTAAAAATAATATTTCAAAAAATATATTGTTCTTACTGTAAACAAACTCTTTCCTTTGCCCTAGACTAAATATCTTTTCTTCTAGTCTACGTAGATGATCATTGTCCTATGTGTAGTGCTGTCTATGAATAGATTTCCAGACAATGATTTGTACTGGCCTCAAATATATTTAAATAATGCTTCTAAACCGAAAAGAGATACATTTGTCAACCTTTCTTCATAACTAAAATGTTCCATTCCTTTATTAATTTTATGAACTTTTTCTAGTGTCATAATATCCTTCTCTAACCCCTTCCCGACCAAGGACGTATTAGGTATGTCCAACAAAAAAACGGTCCTTAAGTTATCAGGTAAGTCCACGTGGAATTAGAGCGCTGGAAGCACAACACTGGCCAAAGTTAGCATTCACAATAGTTTTCTTTGCATTTTTAACACACAAACAAATATAAATGCTAACTTTGTGTTTGTGACTAAGTGGCTACTAAAAAGACTGGACATACCCCATATTGATTACCCTGGGTTGTCTACTTTTCAAAAATATATGGTTTGGTGGGGGTTAATTATATTGTCCGGCTTCAAAAATGTCTCAAATAGGACATGATGACCAGCTGTGAAAAAGTTGGAAAAATGGAATGCGCTCCAAATAAGGTCTTTTAGCCCCCAAAGAACCCGATACACCAATACATGGGTGGTATCACTGTACTCAAGAGATGTTGCCAAACACATATTGGGGTATTCTTTGGCAGTAACCATTAAAGTTCTAAGTACATGTATTCTTAAATTGCTATGTGTGTCAAAAAAGTCACCAATTATTATTATTTGTTTTTAATTTGGCATAGATTGGTGGTAACATGGTTGCATGAAAAGAGTCAAAATACCCCAGGTTTAATACCTTAGTTTACATAGTTTACATAGTTACATAGCTGAAAAGAGACTTGCGTCCATCAAGTTCAGCCTTCCTCACAAACGCTTTTGCTGTTGATCCAAAAGAAGGCAAAAAAACCCAGTCTGAAGCGCTTCCAATTTTGCAACAAACTAGGAAAAAATTCCTTCTTGACCCCAAAATAGCAGTCAGATGTCTCCTTGGATCAAGCAGCTATTACCCCACTAATTAGAAATTATATCCCTGTATGTTATGTTTTTGCAAGTATTTATCCAATTACAGTTTAAACATCTGTAGTGACTCTGACAAAACCACCTCTTCAGGCAAAGAATTCCATATCCTTATTGCTCTTACTGTAAAAAAACCTTTTCTTTGCCTTAGATGAAATCTCCTTTCTTCAAGCCTAAATGTGTGACCTTGTGTCCTATGTATAGCCCTGTTTATGAATAGATTTCCAGATAATGGTTTGTACTGACCCCGAATATATTTGAATAATGTTATCATATCCCCTCTCAGGCGCCGTTTTTCCAAACTGAAGAGATTTAAATTATTTAACCTTTCTTTATAACTAAAATGCTCCATTCCTTTTATCAATTTTGTAGCTCGTCTCTGCACTTTTTCTAGTGCCATGATATCTTTCTTTAGAACAGGTGCCCAAAATTGCACAGCATATTCAAGGTGTGGTCTTACCAGCGATTTATAAAGAGGCAAAATTATATTTTCATCTCGAGAATTTATGCCCCTATTTATACATGACAAAACCTTACTGGCCTTAGCAACGGCAGATTGACATTGCATATTGCTACCTAATTTGCTGTTTATAACAATTCCCAAATCCTTCTCGTGTGTGGTTATCCCTAGTTCACTACCATTTAGGGTGTAAATTGCTTGTGCATTCTTAAAGGACCACTCTAGTGCCAGGAAAGCATACTCGTTTTCCTGGCACTAGAGTGCCCTGAGGGTGCCCCCACCCTCAGGGACCCCCTCCCGCCCGGCTCTGGAAAGGGGAAAAGGGTTAAAACTTACCTTTTTCCAGCGCTGGGCGGAGAGCTCTCCTCCTCCTCTCCGCCTCCGTTCCTCCCCGTCGGCTGAATGCGCACGCGCGGCAAGAGCTGCGCGCGCATTCAGCCGGTCGCATAGGAAAGCATTCATAATGCTTTCCTATGGACGCTTGCGTGCTCTCACTGTGATTTTCACAGTGAGAAGCACGCAAGCGCCTCTAGCGGCTGTCAGTGAGACAGCCACTAGAGGAAAAAGGGGAAGGCTTAACTAATTGATAAACATAGCAGTTTCTCTGAAACTGCTATGTTTATAAAAAAATTAGTTAACCCTAGCTGGACCTGGCACCCATACCACTTCATTAAGCTGAAGTGGTCTGGGTTCCTAGAGTGGTCCTTTAACTCCGAAGTGCATAACTTTGCATTTTTCTACGTTAAATTTCATCTGCCATTTTAGTGCCCAGTCCCCCAATCTATCCAAATCCCTCTGCAGCAAGGCGATATCCTGCTCACATTTTATTACTTTACAAAGTTTTGTGTCATCTGCAAACACTGATATATGGCTTTCAATGCCCATTTCAAGATCATTTATAAATATGTTAAATAGAAACGGTCCCAAAACAGAACCCTGAGGGACACTACTTGCCACTTTTGTCCAGCTTGAAAATTTACCATTTATGACAACTCGTTGTACTCTATCCTTTAGCCAATGTTCTACCCAAGAACAAGAATATTCATCTAGACCAATTTCTTTTAGTTTGAAGACTAACCTATTGTGAGGAACCGTATCAAATGCCTTGGCAAAATCCAAGTAGATCACATCCACTGCAACACTCTGATCTCTATTTCTACTTACTTCTTCATAGAATGCAATTAGGTTAGTTTGACATGACCTATGTTTCATAAAACCATGCTGATTATTGCTAATAACACAGTTCCCAATGAATTCCTGAATATGATCCCTTTATAGCCATTCAAATAATTTCCCAGTCACAGAAGTTAAGCTCACAGGTCTATAATTTCCAGGCAAGGATTTTGAACCCTTTTTAAATATAGGACAACATCTGCCTTACTCCAATCCTCCGGTACAATACCTGAAACAAAAGAATCTTGAAAAATTAAATACAGAGGTTCACTTATTTCCCCACTTAGTTCCTTAAGTACTCGTGGGTGGATACCGTCAGGCCCCGGCTTTATTTACATTAATTGTCTTTAATAGCTGTAGCACCTTGTCTCGAGTTATCCAATCACAAGCTATCTGCAAGTTTGTTGCAGCAATCATTTGCATATCTCTTACCATAGGATCCTCATTAATATATACTGAAGAAAAATAGTTATTTGGGGGAATGGGCGGGCGGTACGTGACGTTGGTGCGCACGTAAGCCGCAGGACCGCGTCTCCATGGACCAGGAAGTGGGGCAATGCAGCAAGCGAAGCTATCGAGGCAGCGAGGACGCCAGGTGGAACGGCGCTGAGACTCTGAAAAGCAGCAAGGCACGAGTACGATAAGCGGCTGAGCAGTTGAGCAGCTGCTATAAAGCTACAAAGTTGCTTCAGGTACTTGATAAGCAATTACAAAGCTGCCGAGTTACAAAGCCGGCACACTGAGCGCTCACATGCCATTGATTGCCATTGATTTCCACAAGTATTGTGAGCAGCGGACATAAAGCTGTTACAAAGTTATAAAGTTATAAAGTTGATACACTGAGGCGTCCATCTGCCACTGATTTCCACGAGTAAACTGCTACAAATCTACTAAGCTGATACAAAGCTACAAAGTTGATACACTGAGGCATTCATCTGCCACTGATTTCCACTCCTATCTGATGATTAAAAGTTAACTTAATGGGATAGTTACTGGGTGCTGCTGACACACGGAGGAAGAGAAGACGCTGAGTGCGATAAGTATACATCTACAGTCTGAAGGTATTTGAGTTTGTAAATAGAAGATTGATTTTGGCAGAGTTTAAGAGGAAAGGAAAATGGTCCCAGAGTGTATAAAATAAATTCTGTGAGTAAAATATACTGGTCCACCTATTTGCTACTAAACCTCTACTCTACATCTGACAAATAAGAGTTAACTTAAAGGGACAGTCATCTGGTGTTGCAGTGAAGAGGAAAGGAAATTTTGGCGTTAAATATGACAAAGAAAGTATAAAACAATTTTTGTGAGTAAAAATATATTTAACTATTTATTTTCCACTGATCTCTACTCCACATTTGACAAATAAGAGTTAACTTAAAGGGACATTATCTGGTGTAGCAGTAAAGAGGAAAGGAGATATTTGTGCTAAATGTGACAAAAGAAATATTCAATAGCCAACTTTAGTGGAGTATAAAGTTTAAATTAGAAGCTTTAGCACTTCATATGGCTCCTAAAAAAGAGAAAGTCCAAAATATGGAGAAAAAGAAGGCAACAATTGGCACATTTTATTCACCCAAAGCGGCTAGTACAGAACTAGAGAGGCAACGAAAGTCTCTGCCATTAGAAAATGCTCAGCTCTCTGCACATCAAATATCAAATATATCAGAGGATGACCTACCACACCTGTCAAAAAACCCACAGGGATTGACGCAACAACTGTTAACTCAAATGTTGGACAATCTACATAAAAAGATCCAAATGGATATTGAAAATAACTCTAAAGATATCAGATCAGAAATTGCTACTCTCTCAGAGAAATTCACAAACCAGGCAATTATACTACAAAAAGTCCAAGAGGAATACAAACAAATTAAAACATCTAATATACAGTTAGAGAAGAGACTGCAGGACACTGAGATTAAGCTGACTGACTTAGAGGACCGCTCCAGGAGAAACAATGTAAGACTCAGAGGCATACCGGAATCAATTTTACAAGAAAATTTATATTTGTATTTGAACAGCTTCTTTTCAAAAATACTATCCAGACAGACGCTGGGCCCTGAGACATTTGAAAGATTCCACAGATTGGCAAGACCAAATGGAACGGACAAGTCCTATCCAAGAGATGTTATGATTTGTTTCTCCAGTTTTTGGATGAAAAACCAAATAATGCAGAAGATAAGGAACGGGATCCCAGATACGGAAGAATGGAGACACTTAAAAGTTTATCAGGACTTATCTCAAAAGACAAGACAAGCAAGAAGAACTTTTGCCGAAGAAACAGTCATTCTCAGGAATAAGGAGATTAGATACAAGTGGCTGTTCCCGACGGCAATTATGGTCTTCTTTAGAGATAAATCATATATCTTCAGAGATAACTTGGCACTAAAACAGATGATGGCAAGTTGGAAACTTATCCCTTAGTCTCAAATTGATCTCCTCCTTTTTTTTTTTTTTCTCACATACAGAAATGGTAAAATTTATAGAGGGGTATTCACAGATTTAAAGCTAGAATTAATATAAAGACACACAACTTAACTTAGCAGTATGAATTGAACGAAAAAGAGGTTTTATAACACATAGAAATTTTGAAAACAATTTATAAGATTTTTGATATGGGTAGAAAAGGTGTTAAACGGTTTTAGGAATGCTATAGGCGCTACCCATACACGAATATAATGAAAATAATCATAGATTCACATATAGAGCAATGCATAGGGAAAATGAGCTCAAAGCATAATGTACACTTATTGATACACTATTTAACTTATGTGAATGAAATGAATGAAGTGAGTCTCACAATAATCACAAGCTTATATAAATTTAGTATGAATATTACACAATGGCGGTAGTAAGGGAGGAGAAGGGAGACTATAACCAAGGGCTAGGGAAAGGGAGCATTTGAAGATAAAAATATGAGGATAGACGAGTTGCCCTAGTTAAAATAAAAGTTAGTAGAAAGGGGACCCAGCAGATAGATCTTGTGGTTGGATAAAGGGAAAGAATATCGTTGCGCCTCTAGAAATAGGAATTGAAAGAAAAAGGGAAAAGAAGGGCAGAACAATATGAAGGATAGAGGGAGTCTAATAAAGAATAAAATGCCTACTATCCTGGTCCAGGGTCCTGCGACGGCAGCAGGGTTAAATATGAAGACTGTACACAGAACTTCATATTATGGATTGAATGTGGCAAGAGAAAGTTGGAGTTTCACCAGGAGATCCAAATATACAGGGCCGACTGGCGAAGGTATGAGTGGATTCGAGTGTTGGATGCTATCTGAGGGGAGGCTAGAGGGGATGAGGGTGTGGGGAGAGCTGCGGTAGTATGTCATTAAACATACTATCTATCAACGCAAGGGGCTTAAATTCAGGTCAGAAAAGAGGCTATTTGTATAAATTACTGATTGATAGCAAAACAGATATTGGTTTTGTTCAAGAAACACACTGGTCTAACTCTACGCCTAAACTATGGAACTACAAAAAATACCCAGTGGTCCATAGATCTAATTTGGCAGGAAAGAATAAGAAAAGAGGGGTGGCATATTTTTTTTCAGGTAGCTTGAAATATGAGCTGATCTATGAGGAGACTGACCCTGGTGGTAGGTTTCTTATAGTGATAGTTCGAATTAATGATATTTTGTACACTTTAGTAAATGTTTATGCTCCAAACCAATCTCCATACAGATTTTTGGGAAATCTGATGCAAAAGATTGACCGCGTATCGTCTGGCAGCCTAATCATCGGTGGGGATTTTAACTGCACCATAGATAATAAAATAGATAGGAATAGAACCAAGCCCGTTCACACAGACGGCAAGCAAAGAACAGGTTTATCAATGATGCAGACTATTTTGGCAAAAAACTGTTTATATGATGCCTGGAGAACGTCTAATCCAGAAGTGAGAGATTATACGTTTTTTTCAAATGTTCACCAGACACATACTAGAATCGATTACTTTTTGGTAAAATCTGAAAGTTTGGAGCGAGTTAAGAAGGTGACAATTGGACCTATAACATGGTCCGACCATGCACCTGTAAGTTTAGTCATAAAAAATAATGCTGAACATAAATGTATGCTATGGTGTACTTTTAAATCATATATGAGAGGATGCCTTATAAAAATGGGCGCCATTATAAAAAAAAAGAAAGGAAAAGAGCTTAATGAGCTTTATATTGATCTGGCAAAACAAGAACGCTTACATAAACTCACCACAGATTATAACATTTTTGAGGATATTAAAGAGATCAGGGGAAAAATATTAGTAAGAACTCAAGAAAAGATTAACAAAGCTATGTTAACTTTAAAACAGAGATGGTATTATGGAAACAATAAAACAGGGAAAAGTCTTTCAAATAAATTAAAAAATAAAAATAAACTTCAATCTATAAACTATATAACAGTTGGAAGTAAAAAAATGCTTTCTCCAACTCAAATAGCTAAAGCATTTGAAGACTATTATAAAAGCCTATATAATATAAAATTTAATGAGCCATCTGAGGGCGAAACAAAACAGTTTCTGGATAAATTGAGCTTACCAAAAATATCTATGGAGAAATTGAGTCAATTAAATGCCCCATTTTCCATTCAGGAGATTAGTAATACCCTTAAAGCACTAACAGCAGGCAAAGCACCAGGCCCAGATGGCTTCTCTTCAATTTTTTATAAAAAATTAAGTGATATAATTTCTCCATATATATTAAGAACATTTGAAGATTTTGCTAATCATAAAGCCATTCCAACGGAACTACTCCAGGCCTCTATAATACCAATTCCTAAGATGGATAAGGACCCTACGTACACTTCGAACTATAGACCAATTTCTCTTATTAATTTGGATATTAAAGTTTACTCTAGAATTTTGGCCGATAGACTTAAACAAATCATACCCAATATTGTACATTTAGATCAGAGCGGGTTTGTAGAGGGTAGGGGAACATCTGATAACATTAGGAAATTACTGAATGTCTTATATCATGCGGACCAAAGTCTGTCTCCCTTTGCTATGGTTACCCTCGATGCCGAGAAGGCCTTCGATCGGGTTAACTGGAAGTATTTGGAAGAAGTACTGAGGGCCTTCAGCATCGAGGGTTTCTTTAAGGAGTGCACAATGGCGCTATATAAAGATCCTCAAGCCAAAGTATCAGGATACATGTTTCAATCAAGCTGGTTCCCTATTAGAAATGGGACGCGACAGGGATGCCCTTTGGCACCCCTGTTATATATCCTTTCTATAGAACCGTTGGCAGCCGCGATTAGACAGAACGATGACATCAGCGGGCTAAAAGTGAATAAGATGGAGAACAAAATTGCACTATATGCAGATGATGTTCTATTGACCCTTGCAGATCCTACTAGATCTATCCCAGCCGTATTTCGGCTTATTAACGTGTTTGGTAAACACTCAGGCTATAAAATAAATATAAAGAAAACACAAATCCTGATAAAAGGCCTAAGTGGACCAGGGGTAGACAAACTCAAAAAAGATTTTAAGTGTGATTGGGAAGTAAGGAACATAAAATATTTAGGGGTAAAACTATCCCTAGACTATAGAGAAACTGGAGAACTTAATTATACAGACATTGCCATCCAATTTAGGAACATCCTAAAAAATTGGAAGGGACTGGAACTTTCTTGGCTGGGAAGGATTGAAGCAGTAAACTTCTATCTCCTTCCCAAGTTGACATTTTTGTTTAGTAACCTCCCGTTGAGGGTGTCATGCCAGACGATACGCGGTCTTCAAAGGCAATTATCAAATTATATTTGGCAAGATAGGAGACCTAGAGTCTCATTGGAAATACTACAGAGAGACTGGAAAGAAGGGGGGATTCGTTTCCCCGACATACAGAAATTATATATGAACAATATGGTAGCACACCTAATTAAGTGCGATAATTTTACAATGTCTAGACCAAATTGGTTAGACATTGAAAAATCAGATCTCGGTGACATTGAACCTCTATTCCTCTGGTGGTGCGACAGTGAATTTTTAAAAATATAAGATCTAGTAATCAGATGAACAATACAATGATTTACATCGTTAAGCACTTGAAAAAGAAATATGGAACAAAACACATATCATTAAATGCCCCATTAATAAGCCTAAAACTTTACATAAAGGACATGAATATCCAAGAATGGGAAAATTGTGGAATAGTAAGAATAGCGGAACTTTTAAATAATAATAAAATGTTGCCTTTTCCAATATTACAGTCTAAATATAACCTCCCTCCGAAGGAAATATTTAACTATTTAAGAATAAAATCCTTTATTATGGGAAAAGTCCTTTCGGAAACTTCTCCAATTGACCAGTTCGTAGAATTCCATTATAAAAAAAAAAAAATTGCTTCCAGATTTAATCAATTCCTAAGAAGCCAAAGGCAAATGGTAGACGTTATGTTTGAGGTTCGGACTGTGATTATGCCTCAAATGTTTTTGTTTCACCTAGATTTGCCAAAAAGCAATACAAAACTAAAAATTCTTATGATTCACATCTGTATGGCAATAAAAAAAATTATGGCTAGAAATTGGAGAAGTATGGGTCCGTTAAACTGGCATGATATATGTACACAGATAGATTACCAACGCAGCATGGAAGCTGGGATAGCTCTAAACAAGATATCTAGAGAAAAATATAATGAAGTCTGGGTCCCTTGGGTTAGATATATTAATCATAAAACTCAAACCCCCCACCCCCCCTTATAGATAGCTACCCGTAGGCAGTAGGGAAAATGGGTTGTATGGATAAGATGGAATGTATGTATGGTATTGTAACGGAACCGCTGGCACCCCGACCGGGTACCCTCCGCTGACGGATGCTCCTAGTGCTTTCCGAGGTCTCCAAGCACTCCACCAGACACCATAACCACTGTAGACTCCCACGAACCGCCGCAGCTTGGTTGGGGTCTCGCCACGCTACCCACTCTGGACCCAAGACCAGGGTCTAGCTTCCAGTAGATGGACCTCTCCGAATTCCAGAGAGCAGGCACAGGAACAACTCTTAGCAGAGCTCAGCGATAATACCCTGGGGAGTATAGTGATTATAGCAATCCCCAGAGTGTAGTTCTCCAATCCCCCAAACATGAGCCGAAACTTCATGAAGGTACAAGATGATCTGAGGTGCTAGCACACCCAGTCTGCTTTTATTTCCATCTTACACATATAAGACCGCCCACAGGGAGGGACAAAACAACCAATAGCATAATGGTTACAACCCCCAGGTTCCCTCCCCTCAGATAACCAGTTAACATAATTATTACAGCCAGGGAAAATACAGTTTTTATACATGTGCTATAACTTTAAAACTGTACATCCAATCTTCATAACAATTACATATTTGAACTCAGCACACTTCAAACATAAACCCTTCCAAAAATCAGCCAAATCCCTCCAGTGGATCAAAAGTTAGCTGGGAGTCCTTTATGACCGACCACAAGCACAATTTCCTGCCCAAAACAGTTCCATAGATTTGGGCTGTGCGGTCGGTCATTTCGAACGGGACTTTGTCTCTGGAGCTGCAAGTTCAGTATGGAAGAAGGTAAGGGTCAGCGGTGTTCGGTAAAATGTGTAGCCGATTTTAGTTCCACAGAATCTTTAGCATACACCGCTGACCGCATTCGACTGAACAAAGATGGCCGCCGCCACGTGCAATTAACCTGCAGTAACCTCACAGCCTGGGAGGTAAATTGCCTGCACACTTTAACTTCTGGGTGGTCCGCCTGTGTGGTACTTGGTTCAGTAAAGATTAACATTGTTTGTTATAATGAGATCCAGACAAGCATCCTTTCTAGTTGGTGCTTGTACAAGTTGTGACATAAAGGTGTCATTTAACACATTAAAAAACTGGATTCCCCTAGCTGAAGTACTAGTCCATCTATCCCAATGTATGTCCGGGTAATTAAAATCTCCAATAATTAACGTGTTACCCCGATTTGCAGCTTTACCAATTTGCTCTAACAGCAGTTCTTCCTCATTAATATTTACATTTGGTGGTTTATAACATATCCCAACCAATAACGTATTTCCCTTTGTTTGCCCCAAGCAGATATCTACCCATAAAGCTTCCACATTTTCCTCGTCACACTCCACATGCCTAAGATTTGACTTGAACTCATGGCTGACATGCAAACATACCCCACCACCCTTCTTGTTTTTCTATCCTTCCTAAATAACGTGTACCCATTTAAGTTAACTGCCCAGTCATGTGTCTTATCCCACCATGTTTCTGTTATGCCTATTATATCGTATTGTTTAGTGTATGCTATTGCCTCTAGTTCCCCCATTTTGTTATATATGCTCCTTGCATTAGTAAGCATACATTTAATATTACCATGAGTCATTTGTACTTTTTGTGAATTATCTATATTACATACCTCCTCTGTTCTTAAATTCCCCCTCCCCCCATCTCCACCCCCTTTGTTATGAGCTATCTCCATTTTCTAGATTGCTTTGACCTTCCCCCTCCTACTACTAGTTTAAAATCTCCTCCAACCTTCTAGCCATCCTATCCCCCAGCACAGCAGACCCTCTTCCGTTTAGGTGCAATTCATCACGACTATACAGGTTGTATCCAAGTGCAAAATCGACCCAGTGCTCTAAAAACCCAAAACCCTCTTTCCTGCACCAAGACTTCAGCCACGCATTGACCTCTCTAATCTCCCGCTGCCTTTCTGCTGTAGCGCGCGGCACAGGTAATATTTCTGAAAATATTACCTTGGAGGTCCTTTTCTTTAGCTTACTTCCTAGATCCCTGAACTCACTCTTTAGGACCTTCCATTTTCCTCTGACTTTGTCATTGGTACCAATATGGACCATGACAGCTGGGTCATCCCCAGCCCCTCCCAATAATATCTCCACTCTGTCGGCAACATGCCGGACCCGAGCACCCGGGAGACAGGAAACTGACAGATTACCCTATCTACTCTCTTAATAATAGAGTCCCCTACCACCACAACCTGTCTAGACTTTCTTACCCTCTCAACCCCACCCGTACTAGAGGGGCTGTTCCCACGGCTGTCAGAAGGAACAGCTTCCTGCAGTACAGCTAATTCTGAGCTGATGCTCCCAACATCTTCACTCAAACGGGCAAATCTGTTAGGCTGCACTAGATCAGGACTAGCTAAACCTTTCCTCTTCCCTCCCCCTCTGCTTCCTCGCCCCACTGTTACCCAGCTATGTGCCTGAGGTTGTCTTCTTTTAAAAAATATATACATGTGAAGGGTTATTCAGGGATTCCTGACAGATATCAGTGCTACAATGTAACTTGCGTTCATTTTGAAAAAAAAATAGTTTGGAAATAGCAAAGTGCTACTTGTACTTATAGCCCTATAACTTTCCCAAAAAGCTAAGAACATGTTAATGTTGGGTATTTCTAAACTCAGGACAAAATTTCTAAACTATATAGCATGGGTATTTTTTGGTGGTTGTAGATGCGTAACAGATTTAGGGGGTCAAAGTTCGAAAAAGTTTTGTTTTTTTTAATTTTTCATCATATTTTATAATTTTGTTATAGTATATTATATGATATTATGAAAATAATGGTATCTTTAGAAAGACCATTTAGTGGTGAGGAAAACGGTATATAATTTGTGTGGGTACAGTAAATGAGTAAGAGGAAAATTACAGTTAAACACAAAAACCATAGAAATGTAAAAAGAGCCCTGGTACTTAACGGTAAGAAAATTTAAAAACGGTCTGGTCACTAAAGAGTTAAAACAGGTTCCCAAAATTGCATAGTATATTCAACGTGTTTCTTAACATTGATTTATAAAGAGACAAAATGATATTTTCATCCCGAGAATGAATGCCCCTTTTAATACATGACACTGCCTTACTTGCGTTAGCGACTGCTGATTAACATTGCACACTGTTGCCTAGTTTGTTTACTATAGAAATTCTCAAATACTTCGTGTGGTTTGCTACCTCTAATTCATTACCTTTTAGGGTGTAAGTTTCCTGTGCATTCTTTACCATGAAGTGCAAAACTTTGCATTTATCTACATTTAATTTAATCCACCATTTTAGCACCCAGTCTCCCAACCCATCTAAATCAATTTGCAGCAAAGTAATATCCTGCTCACATTGTATTACTTTAAAGAGTTTTGTGTCATCTGCAATCAATGAAACATAACGTTCAATGCCTATTTCAAAGCATTAATATGTTAAATAGAAGCGGTCCCAGAACAGAACCCTGAGGGGCACCATTTACAACTTTTGTCCAACTTGTAAATATCCCATTAATGACAACTCTCTGTACTCTATCTTTAAGCCAATGTTCTACCCAAGAACAGGAACTTTCATCCAGACCAAATTGTTTTATTTTGAACACTAACCTATTGTGTGGAATCATATTGAATGCCTTGGCAAAATCCAAGTAGATCGCATCCCTGCAACACCCTGACCTATACTTCTAGTTTGTTTGACATGACCTTTGTTTCATAAAACCAATGGATTCATGAAAATTGTCTTTTCAATACTTTACAAGCCACAGAAGTTAAGCTTAATTTCCAGGCAAAGATATTGAACACTTTTTGAATACGAGAGCCACATTAGCCTTTCTCCAATCCTATGGTATAGTTGGTATAGTTCATAAATGAAAAAAATCCTGAAAGTTAAAAAACAAAGGTCCTAAAGTACGCATGGGTGAATACAGTCATACCACAGGGCTTTGTTTACATTACTTTTCTTCAGTTGCTGTAGCACTTTGTCTTTAGTCAGTCCAGTTTGTCCAATCACAATTTTATTTCCCAAGTGCTCTTCTACTTGAATTTTTGTCAAACGATCAGCCTTGTTTGGTTTAACCAAATCCCGAAAATGACCCTTTCTAGTTGGGGCTTGTACCAATTGTGACATGAATGTGTCATTTAAGAGGTTGATAAACCTGTTCCCCCTAATTACCCTGATGTGCAGCTTTCCTAATAATGTGTAACCATTTAAGTTAACGGCCCAATCATGTGTCTTTCCATTATGTATTTTATGTCATATTGCTTAGTGCATGCTATTGCTTGTAGTTCCCCCATTTTATTATTTAGGCTTCTTGCATTAGTATGCATATATTCAATATTATCATGGGTCACTTGTCACTGAATTGTTATTACTATTACATGCTTCCTCTGTACTAAACGTGTCCCACCTCCAATCTCCACCCCCTTCTGCTGAGCAAAAGCCCATCTACTTTCAATCCTGTCTCCATTTTGTAGGTATCTGTGGTCACCCCGCCTCACCACTAGTTTAAAATCTCCTCCAACCTTCTAGCCATCCTGTCTCCCATCACAGCAGTACCTTGTATATTTAGGTGCAATTCTTCATGTCTATAAAGATTGTATCCAAGTACAAAATTGGCCCAGTGCTCTATTAAGTCAAAACCCTCCTTCCTACACCATGACTTTAGCCACGCATTATCCTCCCTAATCTCCTGTTGCGTTTTTACAGTAGTGTGCTGCACAGGTATTAAGTTTGAAAATATAACCTTGGAGGTCCTATTCTTCAGTTTACTTCCTAACTCCCTGAACTCCTTCTTTAGGTTCCTCCATTTTCCTCTGAGTTTGTTATTGGTACCGATATGGTCCATTAAAGTTGGGTCATCTCCATCCCATCTTAATAATACATCCACTCAGTCAGCAACATGCCAGACCCGAGCGCCCAGACTGCAAACTGTCCAGTTGAGATGATCGCATTGTGGTTAGCAAAAAGTATTCTTAATATTATTCATAAAGAGCTGGTATATATTCTGTAGATATGTAAACTCAGTGGACAAACAATAAATGCAACCAGTGGCAGCAGTCAGGGGTGTGCATAGAGCACTGTGCCCCTCTATTTCATCACAGCATGGATGTAATTATAAATCACAGAATCACTGGATATGAGTCCATGTGTGTGTATAAGAATATGTGTGTGTATGAGTCTGTGTATGTGTGTAAGTATGTGACTGTACATGAATGTGTGTGTATCTTTGTGAGTCTGTATGTTTATATGAATGTGTGTGTATGATTCTGAGAGTCTCTGTGTATGTGTCTGTGTGTTTTTTTTTACATGGTCTGTGTGTATGTATAACATCAAATGTGTCTGTGTATACAAGTCCACTTAAGTGTATATGAATGTATGTGTATCTGTATATGTACCTTTGTCTCTCTGTCTAGATTCCTCAAAATTCACCATTTAAACAGAATCCAACACAATTTCATCAGGGTGTCAGATAAAATAGTATAACTAAGATCTCCATCCACAACACTCTATACTTTTATATCATATCACAGATACTGCACCAATAGCAAAACAGCAAGTTTGTGCTGGGTGTCACTGACCACGTGAGCTTATAATCAACCAGCCAGAAATAGTTATTACATTTAAAGTTCAATACGAAAGGGTAACAACACAGGGAACACAATTATAGTTACAGGTACAAAATAAAAGTGGATAAAACCAAATGCTAAAACTTACAATCTTTCATGTTGTTAACGTAAATTGTCCTTAGATTGTCTAGTAACATGGCTCAGCTGCTGTAGAAGGAGGGGCATTTTGGAAGACTTGCATGCAAATCAACACTGAAACTAATAGACATGCAAAGGCATATGACTGTAGTTTAAACAGAACTTTTCCTCACCATGGATGACTTTCTCCAATTTGAATGCCTCATGTTGGGGCAACTGTTGGCCCAATCTAAGGTCTCCTATGTTTTTTTTTTGCCAGCCCATCTCCTAAGAGACAAGACTTTTAGAAACTGAGCATGTTGCAGGTCGAGAAAACATCCACCCCAGATGTAAACAGACCCCCTAATCTTCCAGAATTGCACAGGTTGCGTTTAGAAGATGGTATTTCTGCCCATCCTCTACGTGTGCAGATATGTCCCCATGGTGTCTGCATGTCATGGCTAACCATTAGTGTTCAGACAGCTGTGCACTACATTTATCATAGATATTCAGGTTGTTTAAGGCAAAGATTGGCTGAACATCATGGAAAACATTGTGCATAATGTTTGGAGTATGAACGTTTGCCATCACTTGTCTGATCTCCTCTGGAAGCTTATGTACAAATTGTGTAATTTCTCACTTCAGTTTTCTTTTTTTTTTTGTCTGTCCTTGATGTTGCATTTTCAATCATACCATGGCATATAAAAAAAATTCTATGGAGTGATCATGCATTAAATTGATAATGCATTTATTACCATCCAGGTACATTAAGTGTTAAAAGCAGGAAATGTTCACTGAGTTCTATACTACCAGAGTTACATCAATAAAACGCACATTGACTTCTCAGTTTATTGCTACTGTAGCGACAAGATGAACACGGTATGTCAGATTCTTTAATCTCATGAATCATGTCATCAGAAGAGGCATTGCGCCAGCATTAACTATTTTATGCAACATCTGCTCAAATTACAGTTAGCCATGCACAATTCATAATACCTAACATGGCATAAGAGGATGGAATAACCATGTATATTTAGTACAACATTACCTTAATATGTTACATCTATTAAAGGGTGATCAGAACTGCTCGAGTACCGATGTATTATGCACAGCCAACTTGCTTGTATCAAATAAAGTGCTACAATACAGCAGATTTGATATATTTATTTTATTATAAAGCACTCTCGCTTTGAAGAGACATGGAACATCTTTAGCCTTTTAAAGTAGTTTTAGTGCAATTTCCAATAAAAAATAAATAACACCAAGAAAACACAATGACATTGACTACGAGATCGACATGACTTGCCATCATGTAACAGAAATTTGAAAAAAGTCCTCTGCTTATAGCTGCATGTAAGCTTCTGTTTTCCATAACATACTGATACTACCTTGGTATATGGGTTACTCTCTGATTTTCCAAAGCCTTTTTAGAATACATGTATATTTAAAATGTCACTGCAAAAAAATGTCAAGCTCCATACAGATTTAGATAAAAATGTTCTCATTGAAATGTAACTCAAAAGATGACAATAACAAAAAAAAGCATACACCAAATTATTTAATTTTAGACAGGGCCGCCACCAGAAATTTTGGGGCCCCTAACTGAGCTCAGGGTCTGGGCGCCTGGGGGCCCGCCTCCAAAACCACCCACAGAGACCGCCTCCAAATCCCACCCACAGGAATACACACACAGACACAAACACATTCACTGATACAAAAGGACACAGATACACACACACACACACACTGATACATACTAACAGACACACATACTGATACGCATATAGGCATACATACTGACACACACATATACAGACATACACACATATACAGACACACAGGCGTACATAGTGACAGACACATACTAACATACATACAGACACACATGCATAAGGACATACAGACACAGACACATTCATAATGACATACAGACAGACATTCATACTGACATACACACATTCATACTGACATGCAGACATACATACACTGACATTCATACACACATAATGACATGCATACAGATAGACATACATGCACACATACATGCATACAGACATACATACAGACATACATTCATACAGACACTGACATCCATGCATACACACATTCATAATGACATACAGACATACATTCATACAAACATTCATACAAACAGACATACACACATTCATAATGACATACAGACATACATTCATACATACATTCATACAAACAGACATACACACATTCATAATGACATGTAGACATACATACACTGACATTCATACACACATAATGACATGCATACAGATAGACATACATGCATACAGACATACAGACATGCATACAGGCATACATACAGATATACATACAGACATACATAGTTACATACATACATTCATACTGGCATACATACATTCATACAGACACTGACATCCATACATACACACATTCATAATGACATGCAGACATACATACACTGACATTCATACACACATAATGACATGCATACAGATAGACATACATGCATACAGACATACATTCATACAGACAGACAGACATACAAACATTCATAATGACATGCAGACATACATACACTGACATTCATACACACATAATGACATGCAGACATACACACAGACAGACATACATACAGAAAACACACACACACAGACATACATACACACACACATACATACACACAGACAGACACACACACAGACATACAGACATACACACAGACAGGCATACACACAGACATACATACATACATACATACAGACAGACAGACATACACACAGACAGACAGACATACAGACAGACATACATACACACAGACAGACAGACATACACACAGACAGACAGACATACATACAGACATACACACAGACATACATACATACACACAGACAGACATGCATACAGACAAACATACACACAGACATACATACATACAAAGACAGACATACATACAGACAGACATACACACAGACAGACATACATACACACAGACAGACAGACATACAGACAGACATACATACATACAGACATACATACAGACAGACATACATACATACACACAGCTCATTTTCCAGCCACCCTCCTGTTTCTTACCTTGTCTTTGCAGGAGGGTGGCTGGCTGGGGCTGATGGGACTGGCAGTCGGCTGGCTCTCCCTCTTCATGTCGGGCGCGAGCGCTCCTCCCGCGCGGAGTGAGCTGGGAGGAAGTGACCACTTCCTCCCAGCAGCACTTGCGCTGCGGTGGCATTTTTTTTTTTTTTAAAGGGGCCCGGTCGCGCTATACCACGGCTGCAGCGCTGACCGGGCCCCTGAAGATATGGGGCCCATCGGGTGGCCCTAAGTGCATGGGCCACCCGATGGGCCCCATCAGCGTACGGGCGCCGGTGCAACTGCACCGGCGGCAGTTCCACCGCTACACGGGGGGCGGGGCGGCCGGGCCCCCCAGGGCCGCCGGGCCCATGACAACCGTTATGGTTGTCACCCCCTGATGGCGACCCTGATTTTAGAGGTAACAGTGATAATACGCCAGATGGCTGTATTATGTGAGAGTGCATAGTGGTGATGGGAGTAGGAGTAGATAATAATATGGTTGGTTAATAGGTTCCTGCGAGAACCTAGGTATTTTGAATGGAACCTTATTTTAGAGCACTGGTATCTCTACATGAACTAAAGAAATTCCCAAAGGGCATAACAATCAATATGGTAATAAAATATAAAGAACTTTTTATACAAGCAATAAAAATCCTGCAAGGTGATGTACACTGCTTAGTGCATAGAGCCCTCAACAAGTAAAAGACTGGATACCTAAGTAAAGCATATACAAGGCAATATAAATAGAATAAGAAGGCCACTACAATATCAAAGATCAAAAACATAAATTCATAAATTAAGTGGTCTGGGTGGTTATAGTGTTTTTTAATGCATAAAGGCCAGTCAAAATAATATGAATCGACTCAGAGCATCCCAAAGCATCCTAGAAAATCTCAGAAGTTTCTCATACTATTTAACAAACGGTCTGGTGTAGCAGTGTTTCATTTAATTTAAATACTTACTTTTTTTGTTTAAAATTTAATCAACTTCCTATTATCTGCTCACATAGACATGAGAAAGAAAATGTTCAGCAAGGCGAATAGATGAAAGCTCATAAGATTAGTGAATAATTCTAAACATTTCACCTAAGTAACAAAGAATTCTACTCAGTCTAGGTAAAGTAGTTTATAGGAAGACCTATATCTATAATATTTTTCAATTTGTTATAAACATTTGCTAAATAAATGAACGCATGTAAAATATTTAATGGTACAACTTTAACATGCTTACTTTAAAAAATCCAAACAACATGTTTGAAATATGGAGGAATAATAGCACTACAGCAGGCTTAAAATCTTAAAAGTCGATATGAGAAATGTTATATATAAAATAATGCAATGACTCTTTCCCAGTTCAACTATACTGATTATTTGCAGAATAATGTATGCTATTTTTAGGAAGACGTAAAATCACAAGTTGACATCTGATGCAACTTAGAAGGAATATATTTTCCTAAGATTTTTTTGATCCTATATTTATATTTAGTTTTAATTAAACCACAAATCTTTATATCAGAAGATGGCAGCATAACCTCATAAAATCATAACCTAAGCACAAAGTTGTATCCACATTATGAAAAGATACTTGGTTTGTTTTCAGGTATTTGTCTTTCAAAAAAAAAAAAAAAAAAAAAAAAAAAAATATATATATATATATATATATATATATAATACTCAGATTTCATCTTAGATTATTTTGTAAAAAAATAATCTAAGATGAAAATACGCAATTTAAAGTAAAGCAAGAGAAAACAAAAGATGTCTTCTTGCATGCTTTTCTATGTGGGTAGGTTAAATATTAAAAAGACAAATGTTTAAATAAGGTCAGCAATGACTTATTTATATAAATGTGTCCTTATTGTATATTAATGTGTTAGCACTACATAGCCATTCGTGACAGCCTTGAAAAAAATAAATACAGATATATTGCACACGTTATGGTGGATTTACATTGCAAAACGCAAAGATCAGCAGCAGGCTTTCATACTTGTCCCTTTGTGGATATCACAGACAAGAGGGAGATATAGGATATATAAGAGCAAAACTATTTACTAGAATTAAAAGTCCATGGCAAGGTAGCAGACTCATATAGATCATCCATGCAGCAGAGCTTTGCTGGAGAATTCTCCTACTTTTTTACTCTTTAGATGGTATGTACGTTGACAAGTAAAGGGAAACAATTGAGTAAATATGGGCTCCTATTTTTAATGCATTATATAGTTAATGATCATAAAAAAATAATAATAATAACAACATTTTTTAAAAATCATCACCAATCCTAAAAATTAACAGTTTAAATAAACAGATTTTAGCTTTATGGTGTTCCTTCACGCATTATGGAGAGGCTCCATAAGTCAGAATTTTCTATTAGTAAGGATCCCCCACTAGCTTATGCCTGTGACCACAGAATCCTTCTTTTTCCAAGGAGGAGTGCGAGAACAGTACACATTGCTATTATTATTATAGTATGTGCCTACTATACTCACAACTTAATATTGAAGAAGAATCAGTGTGATGAAAATCAGTAACTATATTTCCTCCATATTTTAAGATTTGTTTCCTTAAAAGTGTCTTATTTATGCCAATTTTGTCTACACTTACATGGCCCTTTTCTGCCATGTGCTGGGTGGGTTTTCAGTAAATCATCACTTTTTATGGAGTGTCCACAAATCTTATTATCAGATGAGTGAGGTTCCAATTTATATTTTTTTCATCTTTGGTAACTGCATAAACTTTGGAACAGGGAGACAAGCACGCATGGAACTAATTTGATTGCTCCTGATTGAATTTGTATTTATGTATGAATAATGTATATGAATATGTATATTATGTATAAATATGAATATGAATATTATCTGTATCTGGCTGCAGCACGTCGCATAGCATACATCATTTTTGTGCCCATGTTGATGCCGCAAGTTTTTTTCATGTCCATATTGACTCCTCGCGTCATCTTGTTGTAATATTTGAAGCCGAGCGCTTTATCTTTTTATTGTTTCCACACCATACATCAAGATAAAGATGCAGAGTGTCGTGCATTGTTCCTGTGACAATGTCTGCACATGTTCTGAGCATGCAGTTGTTATTCAGAGCATCTTTAGGTATAAATATTCAGTCCATCACATTCTCTTTGCCCTGTTGTGGTTCTTTTTTGGTCCCAATAGGATGTTCATAGTGTTTATTGTACATATGACTCTGCTACTCTGCTTTCCATGACCATTCTGATCTCTGACATCCCTGTCCTGGCTTTTGCTTACCTGATATATGGCTCCCTTTGATCTTGGATTGTGTCTATCCTCTCTGTTATTACATGATCCTTTGTAGATGCATTAAGTCTTGCCATTCTAAGGAACAGTTATTGTATTTATTTTTCTGTCCACAGTGGATTTATATTCTGTGTATTAGGGTGTATACCATGACACATGAACATCTAACACTAAATTTTATTGTATCTCTTTGGGGTAGTGACACTTGTTTATTTTTACTTGGATTTTTTTTCCCTTTGATTCTTTACTTTCTGTTTCAATTTTTTTACATCTAAAAAAAACAAAACTGCATTTTTGCATACTTTTATTTTCATTTTATATCATCTTTATCCCGATTTAAGATTTCTCCAAATCCTTATTTTTTATATCCCCTAAAAAAATCCTAGTATATATGCTTTTCCCTCATTCACTTCTATATGCCTATGGTTCATTTTATATAATGTCATATCATGCTTTCAATTTAAAAAATACAGAAAAAAACGTATTTTGAATTTATATTATCCTCAAATTTTACATGTTCCTTCAAGTTCAATGTACAGGTTAATTACCCATCACGGCCGTGGGTTCACTTATTAAGTGTTATGTCAAGGATTAGTTAAATTAAAAACCAACTATGGAAAAGAAGAGGGTCTAGCTGACTGCCTCTATGAATATTTTTGTTCAGTATTTACAGAGGAAAATGAAGGAAATGAACCTCAATTAGGAAAAAGGACAACTTAGTCATTTGCTACATGTGAGTTTAAAGTGGAAGAGGGTCTATTCCAACTGTCAAAAGTAAAGACAAATAAGTTGATGGGGCTTGATGGAATATACCCAAAGTTATTAAAAGAGCTTATTGGCGTACTAGCAAAACCATTAACAGATTTATTTAACCAATCATTGTTAACGGGAGTAGTCCCAGAAGATTGGACTTAATGTGTTCAATCCACAGGCAGATTTAGTGGAACAGAAAAAAGAAAAAAACAGCAACGTTTTGACCTGTTAACAGGTCTTTGTCTTAGCAGGTCAAAACATGGCTGTTCTTTTTTGTTCTATTAAAGCTGCCTGCGGCTTGAACACCTTACCTGGAGATTTTCTTTTTGTCTGCCTGATCATTGTGGAATTGCTGGTCCTGCTCCAGTGCACCGGGTGTTTGCTGAGATTGAGTGCGGCTCCTGTCTTCATTCTTGATGGTAAGGTATGTATTTTTGCTGATGATACTAAGATATGTAACAGGGTTGATGTTCCAGAAGGGATAAGCCAAATGGCAAATGATTTAGGTAAACTGAAAAAATGGTCAGAGTTGTGGCAACTGACATTTAATGTTGAAAAGTGCAAGATAATGCACCTTGGATGTTAAAACCCAAGGGCAGAGTATAGAATAAAAGAGTCCTCAACATCTGAGGAATGGGGTTTAGGGGTAATTATTTCAGATGACTTTAAGATAGGAAGACAATGTAATAGAGCAGCAGGAAATGCAAGCTGAATGCTTGGTTGTATAGGGAGTGGAATTATCAGTAGGAAGAGGGAAATGCTTATGCCATTGTACAGAACACTGGTAAGATTTGTTCTTATTGATGCCAATTTTGTCTACACTTACATGGCCCTTTTCTGCCGTGTGCTGGGTGGTTTTTCAGTAAATAATCACTTTTCACTTGGTGTATTGTACGCAGTACTGGAGAACATATCTTCAGAAGGACATTGATACTTTGGAGAGAGTTCAGAGACGGGCTACTAAACTGGTTCATGGATTGCAGGATAAAACTTAACATGTATAGCTTTGAGGACAGACAAGACAGGGGGAATATGATAGAAATATTTAAATATATAAAGGCAATCAACACAGTAAAGGAAGAGACTATATTTAAAAGAAGAAAACCTACCACAACAAAAAGACATAGTGTTAAATTAGAGCGGCAAAGGTTAAAAAATATTATTAGTAGGTATTACTTTACTGAGCGGGTAGTGGATGCATGGAACAGCCTTCCAACTAAAGTGGTAGATATTAACACAGTGAAGGAGGTTAAGCATGTGTAGGATAGGCATAAGGCTACCCTAGCTACAAGTTAAGGCCATAGTCTAATGAAAGTATTTCGAAAATTGGGCAGACTAGTTGGGCCCAATGGTTCTTATCTGACGTCACATTCTACATTTCTATGTCAACTCACTGCAACAAGCATAATGTTTGGGCGGGTAGTGGATGCATGGAACAGCCTTCCAACTAAAGTGGTAGATATTAACACAGTGAAGGAGGTTAAGCATGTGTAGGATAGGCATAAGGCTACCCTAGCTATAAGTTAAGGCCATAATCTAATGAAAGTGTTTAGAAAATTGGGCAGACTAGTTGGGCCCAATGGTTCTTATCTGATGTCACATTCTACGTTTCTATGTCAACTCGCTGCAACAAGCATAATGTTTGTGGGTATTTATAATCTGTCTTTATTCATAATAATAATTAGTAAATAAGGTAATATGGAGTGATGTTAAGGACATAGTCAGTGTACACTGTTGATACCTGCATCTGACCTGGTGTTCCCAGTGTATGGGGTAGCTGTTCCAGTGCTACCTTGTTACCCAGTACTGTGTGATTGTTCTAACATTAGATTCAGCTTTACATGGAAAACTATTTCTTGGTTATGAGTATTTGCCCAGCAAGCAGTTAGCAGGTATGACAATAGGCAGTGGACCCACATAGTTGCAGAATGGTATATTAGTGTTGTGGGCATATCCAGCAAATCATCTCTCTGGGTTGATATAATAAAGGACTGTACTGAGTTCCAAGAACCTCAGGATAGTAGCAGAGGATAACAAATTGAAGCATTTTATGTTTACTAGTAAAGGAGGAAGAGTTTTTAAAGGCACCTTGTCCCTCATGGCACTGTATGACTTGTAAGGGTACCCTGGATTTTTAGCTGGCTATATTGTTTTACAACATTGTTGTTGATGTCAAAGCAATGCATTTTTTTTTAGGAAAGATATTGTTTTGTGACACGGGGTAAAGGTAAAATGTATTTTACAGTGAAAAATAAGTGAGTAAAGTCTTTACAGTAAACACAGTCTGAGCAGGTTATAATGGGTTTTAGAAATCATTACTCAAGGTTTAGAGAGCAATGTCTCAGAAAGCTTCAAATGCACTATTGATTTTAACTGGTTATAACAGGTTGTTGTGGTTTGTAACAGACAATTTATGGAGTAAAGACTTTAGATACTGCAGAGGCTGTTTATACTCCTGGGTTCCTCTAGATAATTCAACTCTTCATTTGGTGTAACTGAATATAACACAAAGGTTAACCTAAAATGTTTGCAGGTATTAATAATGCTGTAGATTTTCCATTGCTGCTAGAAAATGATCCACTCTCGTGGAAAGGCTTTTCTTTAGATGTTGGAATATTGCTATAGGTATTTATTTCACTAGGGTGTTTATATTGTTACATGTCAAGTTCTTCCAATCCATACTCTATAAACCCTTTATGAAGGTGTTTAGCTTGATTCACTGTGGGATTATCAAGCCGATGCAGAAAATGTTTTTTCTTAAATTGTTGTTCAAAAATATGTGAATTACATGTTCTTCTGAATTTCTTTTTCACTTTTCCATTCCTTCTGCAGCTTCTATCTTAACATTTATATCACCATCCTTGTTGGCTGTAATTATGTATAATAATTATCTTTTATTTCTTTTTTTTACCATCCATTTTTTTTTTTAATTAATCAAGATATATTTTCTTTTTTGTGTTAGATTTCAGTATCCGGGGCCTCCATTTTGTTCTTCCGTGTTCATGATGTCTGCAGCATGCCCTTCTGTGGGATTCTTTGGAATGATGGATTGTGGGTAAATGAGCTTAGAAATGGAAATGCTTGAGATCCATCTATATTGACAAAGATTATGTCCCTTATAAGAAATGTAGTATGAAGTGTAGTAAGTATTATGGTGGGGTTATGGTGGGGAAACATTGTGATTGAAAACCCCTTCCACCTGAAGTCTGTGGATAGTTAATACAATGTTAAACAAAAATCTGCATACCAGTCAAGCCATAAGACTTGCTTTTCCCACAGAAATCACAAATCTGCAGTGATGTTACTACCGCAAAGGATTCTGGGTGGGCATATGCAAATTAGTTTAACAAAGAATCACATTTTTGCCTAATTTAATTTTAAACATGGATTCCTTTGAGTCTGTGTTTGCTGTATACAACATCATTGAAACACAAATTTAAAAAAGATGCAAAGCCAGTGAACCACTCATGGACAGCTGTTGTTAATGCAAATCATCAGCATGAGGTTGGTTACTGGTTTGCTTATTGAGGCTTGGCAGTGCTTGAACATTTTTTATATTCTTCATTTTATATTCTTTACTTTGATCATCTGAAAGCAAATATGGTAAATATAGGCAAAGTGGGTCGACGTAGTACATCGCCAATATTGGGAGCTAGATCATTCTGGAGGGCCAAGTTATTCTATAACTTCTTTCCCATAGTTTCATCTGTGGGTAGAGTGGTGTTTTGTTTTTTTTAGAACAAGTTTAGCTGTATCTGAACAGAGATCCTTAATACAAGCTTAGATGCTTTGCCCCCCTATTCTGGAAACTTTTTGCAACATTTTGGCCTCCTTCCTAAGTCTCACCGGGCACTCACCGGGCACTCTCTTTACTGCTAATAGCCCACTACTTTCTGTCTTTACTCTGCTTATTCATTTGTCCTCATCTTTCATCGTCTCCTCTCTTGTAGATGTCTCTTATGTCTGTAAGCTATGATAAAAGGTTAATTTTAGTAAAAAAAATATGACAACTACATGAGTATATAATGGTCTCTGAATATAAAAGACCCTGCCAAACAAGTCAACTGTTGTAGTCATACTCATTTAGGAGTTAAATCACTTTGTTCATGTAGCCACACCTCTCTGCAGGACTCCTTTATTGCACCGTATGTTAGAATGTCCTGCTCTGTTAATAGTATTGTAAGTTAATATCTGATTTGAAATTAAAACATTTATTTAATTCAAGCCGTGTCAGTAACCACCAGGGGCGGATGGCTATGGCTGCATGGACAAAAACAAAAGTGATCTAAATGGCAAAGAATTGAGCAGTGAGACTTCAGATGCATTATCTATACACCAAAACTTCTTTATTAAAGAATCGCTATAGGGTCAGGAACACAAAATGTACTCACCATTTAGGTGGCTTGCCCCCCCCTTAAACCCGCTATAAAAGTTTAAAACTCACCTTATTTCCAGCACCACGCTGGTCTGCCGGAGCTGGCTCTGCCCATTTGTGACATAATTAAAATGGCCGATTTTTAGCCAATCCAATGCTTTCCTATAGGGCACATGGTCGGATCCAAATGCCGTTTTGGCCAATCAGGACCTCCTCATAGAGATGCATTGAATCAATGCATTTCTATAAGGAAAATTCAGCGTCTCCATGCAGAGCGTAGGGACACTGAACGACAGGGCTGCTTACTGTGCAGCCCTGAGCCAGGAAGAACTTCCAGTGGCCACCTGAGGAGCCTTTAGTCTGACGTGTTTACATGAAAATGCCTGAAGGGAGCTATTATACTCACCAGAAAAATTACATTAAGCTGTAGTTGTTCTGTTGACGATAGTGTCCGTCTAAGCTAAAGTTGTTTTGGTGATCAAAGTTTCCCTTTATGATTTTGTATTCCTGTTTGAACATTTGAATTTAGACACAGGGTTTATATGGTTATTATTACTCTTGAGCTAAAAGATGAAACTTAGGACTCAGGAATATCATATACTTGAAATATTTAAAATTTACATAAAAACAGAAAATATGTTAGTTTGGTCATGACATCTGTCTTTCTGCCAAGACGTATCTTAAACAATGCACAATTATTATCAATCATGTATTTCAGCTTGATTGAAATTTTTATTTTTCATGCAGACATTAAACATTTATTTCTAGTTTTTTCCATTGTAATCTTTTTTTCGAGCATTCTCTTTTGGAGTTTTTTCTTGTATCTCTATATCTGTTCTGCTTCAGAAATGGTCAAATAAATGATTAAAGTGCATCATATTTGCAATCATGAACGGCTTTCTCTTACCAAATTTGAATGGCATATTTTCTGCTGAAAATATGTCTGATGATTGGCTGCCTCCCAGGAATTTTGATAGAATTTCACAAAGATAAGAAGTTTACTGGTGATTTGAACTCCCTGTTTGTGCAAGATAAAATATTAGAAAAGTAAACAATCCTTTATTGATAGTAAATAGCAGGAATTAAATCCTTCATGACCGAAGGCCTGACCTCTTGTTATGAAGGAATTAAATGATTACAAATTGTATCATCAAAACTTATCTTTATTTTTTTATAATTTATTGAAACTATTTTAGTTCAAAAACAAAATATTACTTAAATAGTTTGACTTAATTTTCATGTATTCTTAGAAGAATATCAATGACTTGATTTTTTTTTAATTCTTAAAATTGTGTATTAATAAAGAAATGTAAATTAAATATGTGTTACTTAGTGAACATGTGTGTATTATTTAAAAATCAAGTTTTTAAAATTATTTGTAAAGCATAACACATGTAATGTAACTTTTGAGAATTAGTAATTTGAATGTTGAATTGAACTAATCATCTATCCCTATCCAATAAGTATAACAAGGAAACTGTTAAATAGCATAATAAGAGCATCAATATTTAAACAAAGACTATTTAAACAAAGCATCCATGTGCAATGATAGTTTATGGGATGATCCAAAGTTTTAATATAAAGGAACCAAATAATCAGCACACTGAATTGTTTGCCCATATTGAGGCATATTGTGGTGCTGAACATGGATAGACCTCCAACAAAGCTGAGACGTGAATGGACTTAATGAAGTGGTTTTTGTGCATAGATCCTGTCCCTGCTTTTGTTTTCATCAGTCTTGATCTAAATATGTTTTCTCAATGAAGATATTTGAAAATTGAAGGTCTTTACAATCAGCATCATCTATTACAGCATGGGGATGCTGAATGTATCCAATGCTTTTCACAGAAAATCACATAATCCAATCATTCCCTTTGAGAAATATTGGACACATTTAGCATTGTATTCACCACTACTTTAATAGAAGGTTTTGGCCGATGGAGTTCAGTGATTGTTGTGCACTTGTTCTATATGACCTTTATTAAAAAGGTTTATTTAGAGTTTCACAGACCAATGTTGGCCGCCGTGGTACATCCGGAGCTGAACGTCCGGTGATGATCTTTTGTTTACGGTGGAAGGTTGTACAAAGTGCCATTTAGCCAGCTGTTTTGAAGGTATAGCAAATAAATGTAAGGGGGAGTAAATCACAAAAGGACTGGATTAACATGGTCAAAGGAAGACAACAACTGAATGCATACCTGGAACGTGAAAACTGACAATATGCAAATGTATGGGATATTTAAAGTAAGTTTGTACTTTGTGATATATGCATTTTGATAAAGAACGTTGAAACGTATTGTGCTGTATGGTATGGTGACTTTTATTACAAACACCACTACGTGTAACTTGCTTTATAAAAATATTTTATAACAAAGCCTTTTGAGATTGCTCAAACTCATTCTCCATTGCCAATCTAGGAGAGAATATACAGGTCGGAGGAAAGATGTACAGCCTGGAGGAAAGACGAGAAAGATGGGACAGGGGGAAACATTTAAATATATAAGGGGAATCAACATAGTAAATTAGGAGACTATATTTAATAAAAAGAAAAACTATCGCAACTAGAGGACATAGTCTTAAATTAGAGGGCCAAAGGTTTAAAAAGGTTTCAGGAAGTATTACTTAATTGAGAGGGTAGTGGATGCATGGAATAGCCTTCCATCTCACTTGGTAAAGGTTAACACACAGAGAGAGAGTTTAAACATGCATGGGATAGGCCTAAGGCTATCCTAGATATAAGATAAGGCCAGGGACTAAATAAAGTATTTATAAAATTGGGCAGATTAGACAGGCCAAATGCTTTTTATCTGCTGTCACATTCTATGTTTCTATGTAGAGGAGGAAAGGAGAAAGTGCATTAAAATTAAGTCCACTTCAAGTGCCATAAAATAGAGTCAATATTGCTGGTCCTGAAAATTGTGAGTACTATACTGCATTGCAAAAATCTTTCATCTATGTATACATATACATTATATTTGCTCTCTGTTTTCTCTTGTTATTAATCCCAATTACTTTGTACATTTTATTTGATGCTGTGTGTGCTTTTACTTTATTGTTTTTTTGGATTTTATTTTGTGTATATTCCAGATCCTCATGATTTTCTGGTATTTATACTTACTCTTTACATATTCCTGAAGTATATTGTGGCTTGGTAGGTTACATTAAATATTATACTTGTTTACTTCCTACATTTCAACAGTTTTTTTTTCATATTCTTACTTTTAAAGTATCTCTTTATTTTCTAAATGTTTCATATTTCACTTTCTTGCAGACTTCATTAAAGTAAACTGGACAGAAGAGACTTTCTTCCACAAGGCATGGCAGGGTTCCCAAATGTATCAGCAGAACAACTTAATTTATCTTCAACTACTTCAGAGCCTAAAACTGAGCTAATTGTCATGGTGCTATCTGTTAGCAATCCTATAATGAGGATAAGTAAATTAGGTAAAGAAGTAAATCAGATATTTTTACAATATTGATTATAAATTAAATGTGTTTGTATTTTGTACAACTTAATGCTTATTAATTTAAAAAAATACAGATAACTTTTTAATTTATTCTTCAAAAAGAAGTTCAGTTGATTTTTTTGAATATATTAAACTGTGGAAACATAAAACTGAACTAAATAACATAACAGACAGGCCAGTTAAATTGAATTAACAACTGTATTAGAAGGTTTATCAACGTTTCTTTATTTATCAGAAAATACACAAATTGGACCATGAAATTCCAGACAAATTCAAGTGCAGCTTGAAGTCTGTAGAATAGAGATATTGCAATATTAATTTTTTTAAATTATAGGAATTCTGTTTTTGACACTTTCATCCACTTGTGGTTGAATGGAATTGACTTGGAATATGTAGAGGTGTTAACCCGAGGAACCTGACACCGGAACCTGCTCTGCATGATAACACTGCTTAGACTCCATTTCTTGTCCTCAATCAGTATGTTGCAAGGTGAAGAGATCTTCCAACTGCACATGTGTATATCTGTCAGGCATACCCAATCACTTTTCCAGCATTCCTAGGGATATGATACTGATTGCTTAGATCAGTGTACTTCCTGGAGTGGATATGGAAAAGAAAGAAGCAAGTAAACATGAAAACAAAATCATATATACTTGCTTTTTTAAGTTCACGAAGTGAGGAAACTGCCTCACTCCAGGGCTAGAGGGCTGCAAAAACTTCTTAAGGACACAGCTTCAGAAGTGAAAGGCCAGCATGATGGAACATTTCCGTCATATGTTCTTTATGGGCTAATGAGTTTTCTAGCCTTTTAGAAAAAAAATTTAATGCTTTAATATTGTTATGTCCTCTGAATCTTTTTTCTGACTAACCAAAAAGACACAATTTTCAGTAGAAAAAAAAATAACCTTAGATGTTTTCTATAGGTCAAATTACAGTTATTTTTAAAGTTGATTGCATATATTCTGGATTTATGCATATTGCAACTATTTTTAAGGATTTTGCACTTAAACATTTACATTATCATTCTCCTTTTTTATCTTTTATTTAAAAACAAGCCTTTAAAGCAAGCATGTCAAACTTAATTTGCCTTAGGGCAGACTAACATGTCTTCGGTATATGATGGCGGGTGCCAGGCCCTTCCCTCAGTCCGACGGATGCAGAGCTTACCACGGCAACGCTCTGACTGGAGATTGTGAGAAAATTACCATGTGGTCTGCAGCTCTGCATGTGGCAGAGCTGCAGACTGGATAACCAGACCACAAGGGAGAGTGACACTGGACCACCAGGGAAAGTTGCCCATCAGACCACCAGAAAAAAAAAAAAAAAAGAAGGTATTTCTGATAGGAAAACTCCCTCGACACTATATCACCCCCGGCTCCACATTATATCACATTATATCACCCCCCCACACTCCATATCACCCCTCCACACTATGTCACCTCCCTCCACACTATGTCACCCCCCTCCACACACACTGTAACCCTCCTTCACCCTGCCACCTTAACATTAACCCCTCCTGATCCTGTCATACCCATCCCCTCCAACAATGCCTCACTCACCTAACCTCCAACACTCACCCTATCACATAAACCCCCCTAATCCTGTCACTCTCTACTTTTCTCACACTATCATACTTATCCACCTTCACCCTATCACACTTACCCTGTCAAATTAAGCCCTCCAATCCTGGTACACTTATCCTGTCCCTGCCATGCCACACTAAGCCTGTCAAATAACCCCCCCAATCCATGCTCACCTCCCCTAGTCCTTTAACACTCCATCCTCCAACTGTACCACTCTCATCCCCCGACCCTGCCACACTCACCCTGTCACATTAATACCTCTAACCCTGTCACACTCACCCCTTCACTCTGCCACATTCACCCTGTCAACTAACCCCCTTAATCCTATCACATTCACCTCCCCTTGCCCTGTTACACTCACTCCTTCAACAATGCCACATTCCCCCAACCCTCTTATACTGACCCTCCAACCATGACACATTCACCCTGTCACATTAACCCCCTAATCTTGTCACATTTACCTCCACTTACCCTGTACACTCCCTTTTCCAACCATGTCACACTCACCCTCCCTCATTCTGCCACACTCACCCCCAACCCTGTCTCATTTATTCCCTCACCTTGTCACATTCACCCTGCCACAGTTACCCCTTTACTAATCCTGTCACAGTCACCCCTGAAGACAATCATCATACACACAAACTAATAAAACATAGCTTTGACACAAACACAGTGCACAAAGGCCACAGGCAGCCCTCCCATATATACTCTTTCATATACATTATTTTTTATACTGTAAATTTCTAAATAAACCTACGTTTCTATGAAAATTCAGTTTTTGTTTTTTGCGGCCCACATAAATTAAACCTTGTTTTTGTGGCCCGTGTTAGCCTTTGAGTTTGACATGCTTGTTTTAAAAGCTTTTATGGAATATTTTGTACTTTGTACTTATGTATAACATTGAATAAGTCCAACAGTATTACAAAAGTTATTGAAATAAATGGGTATGAATTCAAAAAAGAGGACATTTCACTGAACATTATTTTTATTGCCTTTTTATTGGAAATAAAAATAAATAATTATATGTAGAATTTTTATATGTGTTTTTTTTGTTTATTTTAGTTGTTATATATCTATTTTACTATAATAAATGCATGTTTCACTGTAAGACTGAATCCTCTGCAGACTGTTAATTTTAAGAAATCCCAATGTACATAATGCCAGCATTTGAAACAAATCTGCCTGAATAAGAAAATGTTCTTCTTTTCACTGTTGAATTAGTAGGTTATATAATCCCTCTAATTTTCTTTCATAACCCAATTAGAAAGGTGTTACTCCAGTTATTTATGGATGCATAAATCAAACATCATCTTATATCTAGAAATTAAGAGATATAAAAATAGCCTGTGTCTATTTTGAGATGAGCAACATAGGAATATCCTGTGCATGTGATTGTAAGTACACAGGCAGAAAAGGGTGTAGGAGCAATGCAACATTTTTACATTCAGCCTTTATCATGAGAGGTGATTATATTACCTAGTGGTGCATGAATGAAATACATGTTGGCTACCCACCACTGGATTATGAATTAATAAAATGGGTATGCAATTCTGGAAGATATATATCTTTAAGAAAGTAGAGCATCCTTTTTGTAATGACAAGGTTATGAGTCTTGTAAAGTATTTAGGACCATAACGAGTGACATACCCATAGATTCATGTAGGCATGGAAAGTGCTTCTTTGTAATTGGTCAGACACAGTCTGGATAGCTTTCCAGCTTAAAAAAAAAAAATATTAATATCTCCCGAATATGGGGGATTTGTAGCATTTATTCACTTATCAGACCAGATGTCACCCAATTCCAAATTAAGTTGATTTTTAGTATAATGCTTAATACTAGTTTTAAAAATCAGAAACGCTGATCATCATCTATTCAATTTAGAACATTACTGCAGTGTAATAATACATTTATTTAGTTCCATGTCATTTACAAACTCACATAAGACCATATGCACCACACCTAAGTTTTGATACAGTGGGACAAAGTAGAATTTCCTCCATGACTCAGAATTCTATGCATTTGTCTCCTCTCCACTGGAACAGGAAAAGATCTGCTGGTGTTGTAGGGGGATCAGGCAACCTGGACACTGCAGGTCTGCTACAATTTCATATACAATCTTTACTGGATTTTATAGTGTTTAACCCTTTTGACCACAATCAGCAGGAGCTGTATTATATTGAGTAAACCACTTAGTGACCTAAATGCTCTGCTGATGGAGAAACTAGCCTACAGAAAGCTTTTGAATATATACACGTGAACCACAATAACCTCAAAAAAGAGCAAGCCAAAGTGTAAAATTAAGGAATTCTTCCCTTCCTTGCCTACCTTTCAGATATTTCTAACTTCTTTTGTGATTTGTGTTTCTGCCTAGAAATGGATTTATATTCATCCTACACTTTTCCATTGTGTATCTTTTTCCCATTCTTGCTACTTTTTTTTTATTCCAACACCACTTTATTATGAGTAGGTCCACACACTTACAATAGAGGAGATGAAATGATATAATGGTGGTACACAACATTCCAATGCTGTCATGGTCAGATCTTAAAAATAATATTCTATGGAAACACAAAAGAAACAACAGCTTTTGTAAATTATAAAAGATGTATGCATAATGTAGTCATGTTTAAGTCTCTGTCTCTGATGATTATACGAAATGGCTTTGAATCTCTCTGAACTTAATTATTGATTAAGACTCTCTGTCTCTCTGGCAATATACAGACATATACTGATTTCTCCTTGAAAATAGATGATAAACTAAAGCTCTGACTATTCAAGTTCATTGAATTGCAATACATATTTGCATAATTTATTACATGTCAAATTTTAGGAGCCAAAGCTTGGAAAATCAAGGGAAATTTGTGGAAATGTAGAGCTATATAGTTTGAGGAAATACACTAAATGTATTATCCAGTTTCTTTAGCAAACCCGACCTTTGAATTTCCATAAATGTACCTTATATTGTAACACCTCTGATACTATGTTTTCTAGAAGGGGACAAAAGTGTTTTTAAAAGAACCATTAAAGAAAAAGAAAACATGTATGCCAGAACCCTGATATATTAACCCCTTAACCCCCACTCCAGAGAGTCCACCTGCTGCCGATCCGGCCCTGCTGGGCCATGTGATCGCGAGGTCCTTGCGAGGACCTCACGATCACATGGACGGAATAGCCGACCAGAGCAGTGCCAGCAGGGGGAGTATAACAGGTAGTCCACCTGCTGCCTGAAATAAATTAAAATTAAAGTTAAAAACTGTTTTTAATTCAATAATATATACATATATATATAAATATATATATATATATATATATATATATATATATGATCTAAGTATATATACACACTTACACATACATACACATACACTGTCTAAGTGTATTTTATTATTAATATATATAATTTTATATATATATATATATATATATTAATATCAAAATACGCGTAGATTATATTGATTAAATATATATATATACTTATAATTTTATATATAATGTAAAATAAATAGATATGTAAATACGTAAATAAAATAATATAAAAAAAATACATAATTAAAAAATATATATATTTGTCATTTTGTTCTAACTGTATTTTAATATATATATATATATATATCTATATACATAAGTAGCGTTGTGTCCCGCACTCACTGCTCCCGGTCTTGTCTGTTGCCCAGGTTCAAACTTCGACCTCAGAATATACAAGACCTTGTTGAAGTGCACTCACAGAACTCGGTAATATTTCAAATCGTGCTGTTTATTAAAGCAGCAAATTTCCAAGTCTTGAAATAAGTCCCTGGAGGACTGAAACGTTAACACAATTTATTGGAAATTTGATGCTTTAATAAACAGCACGATTTGAAATATTACCGAGTCCTGTGAGTGCACTTCAACAAGGTATTGTATATACATAAGTATATACTTATATATCACTATATCTATACCTATATATAAATAAAAATAATACAAAATATTACATATATACGTATATACTTGTATATAGATATAGATATATATTGTATATTCTACGTATATTTGTATGTAATATTGTTACATAATTAGGTCATTTTATTAATTTAAATTTGCGGGACCTGCCTTACAACCCAGACAGAAAGTCCATGGAATTTAATTTGCTAGCACTATATTTAACCCTGTAACTTTTCAAGACACCATAAAACCTGTACATCGGGAGTACTGTTTTACTCGTGAGACTTCACTGAACACAAATATTAGTGTTTCTAAACAGTAAAATGTATTACAACGATGATATCGTCCATTAAAGTGAAATCTTTTGAATTTTTCACACACAAATTGCATTTACACTGACGATATAATTGTTGTGATACATTTTACTGTTTTGCAACACTAATATTATAACAGTACCCCTCATGTACAGGTTTTATGGTGTTTTCAAAAATAACAGAGTCAGATATAAGGCTTGCATTTCAGTTTTTTCACATTGAAATTTGCCAGATTGGTTACGTTGCCTTTGAGGCCGTATGGTAGCCCAGGAATGGAAATTACCCCCATGATGGCATACCAGTTGCAATAGTAGACAACCCAAGCTATTGCAATTGGGGTATTTTTTTTTCTTTTTTAAAAGCCACTTAGTCGCAAACACTGGCCAAAAGTGGCGTTCAAATTAGTTTTTTGCATTTTTCACCCACAAACAAATATTAAAGCTAACTTTGGCCAGTGTTTGTGACCAAGTGGCTACTAAAAAAGACTGGACATACCCCATTTGCAATACTTTTGGTATGCCATCATGGGGGTAATTTTCATTTGTGTGCTACTATACGATCTCAAGTGCAATGTAACCAATTTGGTGAATTTCAATGTGAAAAAACTGAAAAATGTAACATGCTATATTTGACCCTGTAACTTCCCAAAACACCATAAAATCTGTACATAGGGGGTACTGTTTTACACGTGAGACATCGCTGAATACAAATATGTGTATTTTATTGCAGTAAAATCAAACAGTATTATGACATTCACAGTCATGTAGAACTAAAAAAAATAACGTCTTATTTTCTCCCATTTTTTTATATTTTATTCCTATTAAATAATGTTTCATAGCTAAATATTTGATGTTAAATGAAAGCCCCTTTTTTTCCCTGAATAAAATGATATATAATAAGTGTGGGTGCACTTAACCCTTTAAGGACGGAGCCAAATGTACAAGTTGTGAACGAAACAAAATGTAAACAAAACCTGGCATTTGCGCTATATGTCTGTCCAACCGTAATTCACCTCTTTCATATTAAATGCACCCCCCCTTATTATATATCATTTTATTCAGGGGAAACAGGGCTTTCATTTAATATCAAATATTTAGCTATGAAACATAATTTAATATGAAAAACATGGGAGAAAATAAGATTTTCTTTTATTTTTTTAGTTCTACATGACATTTTAACTGTCAATGTCATAATACTGTTTGCTTTTACTGCAATAAAATACACATATTTGTATTCAGCAAAGTCTCACGTGTAAAACAGTACCCCCTATGTACAGGTTTTATGGTGTTTTGGGAAGTGACAGTGTCAAATATAGCGTGTTACATTTGAAATTGAAATTTGCCAGATTGGTTACGTTGCCTTTGAGACTGTATAGTAGCCCAGGAAATACAATTACACCCATAATGGCATACCATTTGCAGTAGTAGACGACCTAAGGTATTGCAAATGGGGTATGTCCAGTCTTTTTTAGTAGCCATTTGGTCACAAACACTGGCCAAAGTTAGTGTTAGTATTTGTTTGTGTGTGTGTGAAAAATGCAAAAAACGCCAATTTTGGCCAGTGTTTGTGACTAAGTGGCTACTAAAAAAGACTGGACATACCCCATTTGCAATACCTTGGGTTGTCTACTATTGCAAATAGTATGCCATCATAGGGGTAATTTTCATTCTTGGGCTACCATAGGGTCATAAAGGCAACGTAAGCAACCTGGCGAATTTTAATGTGAAAAAAATGAAACACAAGCCTTATATTTGACGCTGTAATTTTTGAAAACACCATAAAACCTGTACATAAGGGGTACTGTTGCACTCGGGAGACTTCGCTGAACACAAATATTTGTATTTCAAAACAGTAAAAAGTATTGCCGCAATAATATTGTCCGTGTAAGTGCTGTTTGTGCGTGAAAAATGCAAAAAACTTCACTTTTACTGGCGATATCATCATTGTAATAAATTTTACTGTTTTGAAACACTAATATTTGTGTTCAGCGAAGTCTCCCGAGTAAAACAGTACCCCCCATGTACAGGTTTTATGGTGTCTTGGAAAGTTGTAGGGTTAAATATAGTGCTAGCAAATTAAATTCCGTATACTTTCGGCATGGGTTGTCAGGCAGGTCCCGCTAATTGTAATTAATTAGGATACCTAATTAGGTAAAATTATTACATAAATATATGTGTAGAATGAATATATGTATATATATATACATATGTGTATATATACATATATATATATATATATATATATATATATATATATATATATTTTTTTTTTTAAAAATATTTTTATTTATATATAGGTTTATATATAGTGATATTAATTAGTGGTATATAATTTCGTTCTACGTGTATTTTGATATAAATATATATATATATTATATTACAAATACATATATATTTTATATATATATATATATATATAGTTAAATAAAGTAAAGCAAGCTGCACTCACGGACTTTATGAATTCAAATGGTGTTTATTCCATCGAAGGTAGAAAAAAAGAAGATCGACGTTTCGGTCCACACAGGGACCTTCCTCAAGATCAAGTGACACTTGATCTTGAGGAAGGTCCCTGTGTGGACCGAAACGTCGATCTTCTTTTTTTCTAGCTTCGATGGAATAAACACCATTTGAATTCATAAAGTCCGTGAGTGCAGCTTGCTTTACTTTATTTAACTACAATTTACCTCCCTGGAAGTTTGGCACCCGGCAGGCCTCTTAAGGCACAACTTTATACTTTGAGCGGGAGTGCTGAGAACTTTTGTATTTCTATATATATATATATATATATATATATATATATATATATATTAATATCACAATACAGTTAGAACGAAATAAACACATCTATTTGTTTTTTAATATTTTATTTGTAATTTTTTTTTTTTTACGTATTTACATATTTTTTTTTATATTATATATTTTTATATTATATATATATATATATATATATATATATATAATAATTATATATATATATATATATTTAATCAGTATCAGTCTACGTGTAATTTGATATTAATATATATATATATATATTTATATTAATATTAAAATACACCTAGACAGTGTATGTGTGTGTGTGTGTGTGTGTATATGTGTATATATATACTTAGATCATATATATAATATATATATAATATATATATATATATATGATCTAAGTATATATATATATATATATATATATATTTTTTTTTTTTACACTTATTTTAATTTATTTTAATTTGATTTTCAGCCAGCAGGGGGACCAACTGTCATTACAGTTAGTCCCCCTGCTGGCATTGCTGCAGCCAGCTATCCTGGCCATGTGATTGTGAGGTCCTCGCAAGGACCTCACTCTCACATGGCCCGACGAGCTGAAGCGGACGGAGGTGCCGCAGGGGGCTCCCTGGGAGTCCCCCCAACCGCGATCGCCGGCGTGGGATCGCCCGTGACCAGGTAAGTAATAAAAAAACGGAGGGCGTACAATTACGTCCTGCGGCATTTAGAGCCGCTTTAAAAAGGACGTAATTGTACGCCCTCCGGTCTTAAGGGGTAAATATGAAAGTGGTGAATTATGGTTGAACAGACATATAGTCAAATTCCAAGTTTTGTTTACGTTTTTTTTTTTTTTTTTTATCACAGTGTACATTTGGCTCAGTCCTTAAGGGGTTAAACATGTGATCTAATTATGCTGTCAACAAATAGTTATTTTGAATCAGCCTTGGTACTGATGAAGTACTCTTTGAGTTTAAATATAAAGATAAGATATAATGTAACATAAAGCCTCAACAATGAGAAGCAATAAAATAGGAGGCAGTATGATACATCCAATTGGCTGTGTGCTATCATGTTATCAGACTATAATCAGTGATAAGCTAAAATACCTTTGGAGCTACTGACCTTGGTTATTTAAATTTGGATAGAGGTTTAGTTACCTGCATCTGATGTATTAATATAATTACCTTTTGTGTGTAAACATCTTCATGTTGCACTAGTACAAATTATTGTGTACGTAACTGTAGAAAATGTCTATAAAACCTATAACTATTTTGTGTTTTAATAATTAAAATGTTTATGCTGTAGTCAGAATATATTATTTAATTATGTAAATAATGTGGAATGTAAAATAATGTTAAAATATTAACTGCCCATAACGGTATTCCTGCTTTACTGTTCAACCTATTCCATATTTATGAGGTCCTAAACCAAATTGTAATTATCAGAAAATGTCCTTTCATAAAAAATTTCAATAACACACCTGGCAAAGGGATAATGTGCTCCATTATGCTGACTTTTGATGTGCAGTACACATCTAGAGAAATATGACAAAATAGAATAGAGACACATCAGTTTGACATAATATCAAAGTTCAAGTAATAGGTCATGAGATACATTCAAAGTAATCAGAAGTGTCCCATGGTAATTAAAAGAGAAAATCTCATTCCTAAGAAATGAAGAACAAAATAAAAGGTGGGTTAAATGAAGAGGTGGAAAACTAGGGGCAAAATATAGTCGGAAAGAGAACCATAGAAGAATCTGGAAAGACAGAGCATTGAGGTCCAGAGAGCAAGTGTAATTGAAAATCCAAAGGGTTTCTGTTGGCCGTATCTAATCTCTGCTCAAGATATCTGGTAGAACATCTAAAAATTAACTGTCAGGATTTATTTAATTTATTTACATTTCTTAGTATTCATTTTGAGAATAGCTGTAACCACCTCACAAATACCCATCAACATTGTACTTTTTAAAAATTGATTAGCATCTATAGCAGTGATGGCGAACCTGTGGCACGTGGCCATAGGTCGCCGGGGGGGGGAGGCCACTGGCGCCGGTCAGCAGCAATGCAGAGTAGGCCCCTGCCTGCCCAGAAATGCCTACTGCCTACTGCCTACTCTGCTTTCGTATCAGGAGGACCTGGAGGCAGGGGGAGGGATCTTGAAAGCAGATCGATCCTCCCACGAGCAGGCTGTGTGGAGCATTGCCGCACATTCCCATGGCAATGCTCCACAAAGCATTGTGTGGGAGGACAGAAGAGCTGCAGCGAGACACATACAGTAATTACCACAGCCAGACACATACAGTAATTGTCCCCCTCCTTCACCAAAGGAAGAAGGGAGGGGGATAAATATTTTAATAATTATAATCAGGATTATAAAAAAAAACAAAAAAAAAACATTTGCTACCTGCAGCACCCCCCCTTACACACAGCACCCACCCCCAAACACAGCACCCCCACACATAGTACTCCTCCCTCCACATAGCACCCCCCACACACACAGCACCCCCACACACCCAGCACCCCCACACACACAGCACCCCCTACACACACAGCACCCCCCACAAACAGCACCTCCTTCACACACACAGCATCATCCCCCCACACACACACACTCATAGCAATCCTCCCCAGGGCTGCCATCAGAAATTGTGGGCCCCCTAACATAGCTCAAGGTCTGGGCCCCCGGGTGCCCGCCTCCAAACCCCACCTTCAAATCCCATACACAGGAATACACACACACAGACACAAACACACACACAGGAAGATACACACATACTAACAGACACAAATACTGAAACAGACATACACACATATAGACGCATACACAGATACAGATACACACATACTGACAGACACACACACTGACGTACATACATACTCACATACTGACACACACACACATACATACAGACATACATACATACTGGTAAACTGACATACATACACATAAATACATGCTGACATACATACATAATGGCATACATACACATACATACTGATATACATACATACACACACACACAGATACATAGACATACTGACATACACACACAGACATACATGCATACTGACATACATACTGATAGATATATACATACACACATACATACTGACACACACACACACAGACATGCATACTGACATACACACACACACACACACACACACACAGACATACATACTTGCAGACACATACACAGACATACATACATAGTGACAAACATACATATATACATACTGACATACACACACATACAGATACACATACATGCATACATACATGCATACTGATATACATCCACACATACATACTGACACACACACACACAGACATATATTCATAATGACATACACTCAGTCATATATACATACTGACATACACACACATACAGATACACATACATACATACATACATGCATACTGATATACATCCACACATACATACTGACACACACACACACAGACATATATTCATAATGACATACACTCAGTCATATATACATACTGACATACACACAAACACATACAGATAGATAGACACATACATACAGACATACATGCATACTGACATACATACACACATACATACTGACACACACAGACATATATACATACTGACATACACACAGACATACATACTGACACACACAGACATATATACATACTGGCATACACACAGACATACATACTGACACACACACACAGACATATATACATACTGGCATACACACAGACATACATACTGACACACACACAGACATATATACATACTGACATACACACAGACATACATACAGACATATATACATACTGACATACATACATACTGACACACACACACACACACACATATACATACTGACATACACACAGACATACGTACATACTGACACACACACACAGACATATATACATACTGACATACACACAGACATACAGATAGACATATACATACAGACATACTGACATACACACAGACTTACATACATACTGACACACACACAGACATATATACATACTGACAGACACACAGACATACATACTGACAAACAGACATACATACAGACATATATACATACTGACATACACACACACACATACAGATAGACACGTACACACACACATACAGATAGACACATACACACATGCATACTGACATACTTGCAGACAGATACATATACACACACACTTCATTTAACAGCCACCCTCCTCTTACCTTTAAGTTGCAGGAGGGTGGCTGGGGATGATGGGAGTGGATGCCTCTGGTGTCCTCTGTTCTCCCTCTGCTCTCCGCTCTCACTTCCTCCCTGCAGCACTTGCGGTGTAGTCGCTTTTTTTTTTTTAAAGGGGCCGGTCTCGCTATTACGAGGCCACAGCGCTGACCGGGCCCCTGAAGATATAGGGCCCATCAGGTGGCCCTAAATGCTCGGCCCACCTGATGGGCCCCGGTGCAGATGCACCTGCGACAGTTCCGCCGCTCCATGTGGAGCCAGGATGGCAGGGCCCCCCAGGGCCGCTGGGCCCGTGACAACCATCATGGTTTTCACCCCCTGATGGCGGCCCTGCTCCTCCCCACATACACACAGCACTTCACACCCATACAAACAAACACATACACTGCACCCCTCAGTGTGTGTATTCAGCAGTCTGTATGTATTCAGCAGTATGTGCGTGTGTATATTCAGCGGACTGTATGTGTGTATTCAGCAGAGTGTGTGTATATTCAGCAGGTTGTGTATGTATTCAGCAGTCTGTGTGTTCACTCAGCAGTCTGTGTGTACTCAGCATTCTTTGTGTGTGTGTGTATTCAGCAGTCTGTCTGTATGTGTATTCAGCAGTGTGTGTATTCAGCAGTTTGTGTGTATTCAGCAGTTTGTGTGTATTCAGCAGTCTATGTGTATGTTTGTGTGTGTGTTTATTCAGCGGACTGTATGCATGTATTCAGTGGATTGTGTGCATGTATTCAGCGGACTGTGTGCATGTATTCAGAGGTCTGTCTGTGTGTATTTAGCAGTCTGTGTATGTATTTACGTGTCTGTGTGTCTATTCAGCAGTCTGTGTGTGCGTTGGTGTGTGTATGTATTCAGCAGTCAGTGTGTATGTATTGTATGTATGTATTGCAATTGTTGAGATACTAATAAATATTAGCTTAATTTTATCTATAATTTACATTTTCATTCCTGTGAGTTGTGTGTAGGCAGGGCCCCATTGCACTACTTTGCATGGGGGCCTATAATGTTGTAAATATGACACTGGTGGGTGGGATGGAGGGCTGCGAGGGAGCACTGACTTATGTGCTGTTCCATCATTGCTCCCTCCGCACCCTCCGCTGATGCCGCTGGGAGACAGGAAATGACGCCTAATATATTTAGCTGATTTACTATACGATTCCCTCTCCTAGATTATTTTACGCGCTCCAGTCATCCCCCTTGTTATATTATTCCAATTCTAGCTCCATGCATTTCACTCTTAATTGATTTTAGCAGTTATTGTGTTCATTTATGGTTTTTCTGCTTAGGAAGTTTTTTTGTATGGTAACTTCCATACCTGTTTTGAGCTACGCTTAGTAGATCATCCCCCCTTGAAACCATTTATAATTTTTATTCAGTGATTCTGATGGGGGCTAACCGCTGTGCCACCAATGTTATTTTGATGGGGTCTGACAGCTGTGTCTGTAATGGTTTTATTCTGATGGGGGCTGACAACTGTGCAAACCGTTTTTTTACTATTTTCTGTAAATTGGATTGCCTACTTTAGTAGAGTGTGCCAGCGAAAGTGGTACAGGGATACAGTGCTGCAACTAATTATTATTTTTCATAATCAATTGGCCGATTGTTTTGATTATTTGATTTATTTTTTGCAGCATTTAATCTAAATTGTTCCCATGCCTTAAAAGACTTGCAACACTTTTTTGCAGAGGTTGAATCTGGCATGTATCCAACCCAGATTAAAAATTTTTATTTAAAAAAAAAAAGAATGATTAAAAGGCCTTGATACAAGGTACCTCTGTCTGCTGTCAAGAAAGAGCCACTGTCACGTCATTTTTTGCAACCTTAGTGACAAGCCCCACATAAATCAACAGACCAGAAAAAAAAATTCTAAACTTTACCAGCCGCCAAAATAAGGCTTCCGGTGCCCTCTCTCTGCATCTAACTCCATCAAACACAAAGAGACATATCACTTATTACTACACTGTGAGGGTACATGTCACTCACCAGCACGCTACGACTGTCAAACCTTGCAGTGTGGTAATAAATGACAAGTATACTTTTAAGTGATATGTGTGTCTTTGTGCTGGTGAGCGATATGTACCTGTAATGGACCGCCTAGCACCCCTACTGGGTGCCTCCGTTACTGGATGCTCCTAGCGCTTCCCGAGGGCCCCAAGCGCTCCGCCAGACACCATAACCACCGCAGACCACATGAACCGCCGCAGCTTGGTTGGGGTCTCGCTGTCTCCTACCCACCCTGGACCTACGACAAGGCTCCAGTGGGTGAACCTCTCCTCCAAGAGATTGAAGCAGGAACAAGCTCTTAAAAGAGCTTAGTAGTCATTATACAAGGGAGCATGCAGAGCATAACAATCCCTTGTAGTGATATAGCAATTCCCCCAATAAGAGACAAGACTCTAGATTGAGGGTTAAGCAGGAACAGAATGCACTGATGCTTTATTGCTCTTATATACACATTTCTCCACAAGATTACCACCCACTTGGGCCTTGTAGAACAACCAATCATAAACTGACACACAGTTAAACACTACCATTAATTCCAGCAAAAATCCTCCCCTCTGCCTGTGATATAATTACTGAACACAATGGGTTAACGTAATTATCACAGGCAGGAAAATAAATTTTTATACAATTCTTATAACTTTAAAATTATACATGCAATATTAATAAAATCAGTTTCTGAATTAGCATACTTAGTGGACAAACATATCCAAAAATCGTTTGAATCCATTCAGCCGTTCGGGAGTTAGCTGGAAGTCATATTTTGGCCGACCGCTAGCACATTTTCTTTCTTTTTTTTTTTTTAAGATTCAAAAGATGCATACAAAGTTTTAACAATAATGTGTGAACAACAAAAAGACAATTGCGTTGGTACATCTTGTCACATTTCGACATGTAATTAAACATAGCACATAAAGCTTTATTTAAATTATACAGCCGTACCTCAAGCTAATGGATCATTAATAGTGTTAACAGCACTTGTGTAGGAATATGGGTTGTGTGAACACCTATATTGATTCTATTAGTATGTTCCAATAGGATATTGGGGTCAGGTATAGTTTTTTACTTTACATAGTTATGCCAATTTTGTGTTTATAATTTTGGTGTGTGTGTGTTTGGTTCATTTTCATGTCCAAAACAGTTCCAGAGAATCAGGCTGTGCGGCTGGTCTATTTCCCATGTTAAATATAGTTGAAATAGGCAAACGGCAACCGTTCGAATTGTCGAACGAATTGTCGAATGGCGTTCGAATTGTCGAACGGCATTCGACTCCAGTCGAATGAGTTTAAGTCTGGAGAAGGTAAAACGTCAGCTGAATTTAAATGGCCAATGCCACGTGTTCGGTTGTCGAAAGCAGCCACTTCGACTACTTTGGCACTTCGGCTGTATCCGAAGTGCCAATTTAAAGTTGCATACTGGCTCCAATACAATTTAAAGAGGCAGAAAAAGTAAAATAAAATGCAATATGCCCAAACAACGTTTTTAAAGGGCCAAATCTTCCAGGGGCCATAGTCACAAGGCAGGAGGCTGGCAATTAGTCCTCTCCGGGCACAAGTGGCGAAGGGCACTTCGTCACAGTACCCTTACAATCTTTTTTTTTATAAAGTTTGTGTTTTTATAGACCTCACGTCACAAAAAAAATGAGTACAGTAAAAAATAGCAAAACTTAAAACAGATAGTGGAAGATCATTCCAAGAGGCTTGGACAGAATCATTTGGAGTGATTGAACGCAATGGAAAAGCATTATGTATTCTGTGTACTAAAAGTGTTGTGTCCTGCAAATCAAGTGTTAGACATCACTTTGACACCAACCACAAAAGTGGTGCCGAACTTGGAGAATCTGAAAGTTTCTTAAGGAGAAATTGAGGGAATATCACTCCCAGTATCGTAGTTTTTCCAACTATCTTTCTAAATCAAATCATCTGACAGTTGCCAGCTTTCAAATTTCACCGTGCATAGCACAACATGGTAAGCCTCTCTCTGATGGGGAATTTATCAAAATGGCCATGTTGGCTGGGAGTAGTTCCCTTTTTCATGATTTCCCAAACAAGGATAAAAGTATGCAATGCATCTCTGAGATGCCCGTTAGCAGAAATACTGTTAAAGATTGAGTCCTGCGCATGGCAAGCGATGTTAGTCAGCAGCTCTCCACTGACTTACAAAAGGCAACCTGTTGCTCTATGTGCTTAGATGAAAGCACAGATATAAATAATCATGCAAGGCTAGCAGTAATTTTGCGTTATGCTGTTGGTGACATCATGAGAGAAGAGCTGTTGAAACTGTTGTTCTTGCCTAGAAGAACACAAGGCATAGATATCCATAATACTGTGATGGAGGCTTTTTTGGCACAAGAAATAAGACAAAAATGGTGAATTACATCATGGCTCGTGCTCTTAATTTCCGACAGTTTCAAGCACTTCTTGATGAGGTACAGACACAGTATAACACTTTACTTATGTATAATAATGTCCAGTGGCTGAGCAGAGGACGAGTCCTTGAGAGATTTGTGGCTTGCTTGGATGAAATTAGGCTGTTTATGAATGAAAAGGGGCAAGAATATCCCCAGCTCACTGATACGGCCTGGCTTACCAACCTCATGTTTTTTACAGATTTTACAACACACTTCAATGTACTGAACAAAACATGGCAAGGTGTAGGGAAAACATCAGAAAGGATGTTTTGTGATATCAGAACATTTAAAAGAAAGCTGCAAGTTTTTGAAAGAGACCTTGAAAGTGGACAGCTGAAATACTCTCCAAATCTAAAAATACATTTGGAAAATTCTACAATATTTACAGGTAATCCTCCAAGCCATCAGGAAATCAACAAGGAACTTACTAGCATTGTAGCAGCTGCTAAGGAGAATTTTAGTAACAGATTCTTGCAATTCCAGGAAAATGGAGACAACTCTGTATTTTCTTACTTCTCCAGATAAAGCCAAATATGAAGAGCTTGATATTTCCTGCTTACAATTGGTTAGATTTAGGAAATCTGGAAATGGAGCTATTAGAATTTCAAGAAAGCTCTATCTTGATAAATAAATTCTATGCCCTGCATGACACACTTGAGAAGATAGAATGTGAAGGGATGACAATGGACAGCACAGTTGGTACTTCTGAAAATGAAATCCTTAAAGTGTGGAATCCTCTGCTGAATAATTTTAAATTAATGAAAGCACTTGGAATTGCTCTTCTTTCATTGTTTGGGTCATCTTATGCTTGTGAGCAGATGTTTTCAGCTTTGAATTATATCAAATTTGATACCAGAAACAGACTAACAGATGAATTGAGTGCTGCATATGTTGCTCTCAAACTAACCGAGTATGAATCAAGGTTTGACAAATGTTCAGCATGTATACAGCAGCAAAAATCACATTAATTGTGCAGAAGCATGCCAACTGCAAACTTTTACTAATGTAGTGTTTGTGTCCAAGACACTAATTTAGGAATTGTTTAAAGTGTGTTAAGCAAGTTTAGTTTTCTTGTTTATCTTGCTCATGCTAATTCAGGTTGACATTTACTGTAACTGTAGAACCAGAGAAAGGACACAGAGTAAGGCTTTCCTCATACAATTTCAGTCTGGCATGTAATCATATTACAAGTTGAGTATCCCCTTGTACGCACCTTTGGCACAGTTTACATGAAGTTTTGGTGCAGCTGGATGGACAGAAACCTGATGAAAAAATAATTTCCATTGACATACATGCAAAGCTGCACCAAAACTGTAAGACGCATGTGATTCTGATCTAAACTGTGCCAAAGCAGGTGGATTGGTGGGAATAGGTCCTTAGTTAGGTGAAGCACCACCGAACACCAGTGTTTTCATTTACTAGAATTGATGTTTTTTCAATAAAAAACTGTTTGTATCATTGAACTCTCTGTTGTTTTGTTCTTCTTTTAAAACAAAATATGTTAATTAGTTCAGACAACTGTTAGAGTTGTTTTTTCTAAACTTGAACCTCATTATTCAGGTTTAATTGCTGTGTTGGCACTTTGAGGAAAGAAAGTTGGCATGTATTGTGGTTTGGGCACTCAAAAAGGTTCACCATCACTGATCTACAACATTATACTTTGTTTTCAGGCTTTCTGGAACTTTCAGAAGTATGATCAAAATATGAGCAAAGAAATGAGAATGATGAAAAGTCTTTGTGTTCAAATGAGTGAAATAATTATTTTGAATTGTTTCATTTACCATTGACACAAAATGGTGAGCAATTATTTGCACTTTATTCTACAGCACTTTTTTGTCCTGACATACTACACTATAAGTGGTTTCTGTCTTATTCTCCTGAGGAATTCTCACAAGATACAGAGTGTACAGTGCCACCATACGCCACTACTGGGGATTAGATCTGAGCCTGTCCTTTCTGAGGCTCTAATACATGTGAGTTGACAATGTATAGTCTTCACATGTCACATTTATTCTAACAGATGCTATGTGATGTCCTTTATCTTTTTCACATATATGTCTGCATATCATTTTAACTACACTACCGTTGGAGTCCTCAATCAGAATTTGTATACTCCCAATAATATTTTAACCACGCACGCTCCACTCTTAAGGTTAATAGTTCTTTTTTTCTATTCTCCAGTTTTCTTCTGTACACACACACACATTGATCCAGACACACACACACACACAAACACAGAGATCCAGACAGACACACAAACACACTGATCCAGACACACACACTGACCCAAACCCAAGCACACCCAAACATACTGATTGAAACAGACTGACACACACACACCATGAGGTCCCCCACTTGCCTTCATTTCATGTTTACTTTCCGTGGGTCCCAGCCCAGGCCTGGCTGCGTTAATGCTATCTTAGCTCTTCCCCCACAATCCTCATGCCCACTTGACCCCGAGTACAGGGGAAGGGGCGGTAGCGATTGTGCGATGCACCCATACGCTGCTGGAATATGAGGTATGTAGGGTGCTTTGCTCTCAGTGCTCTATGCTGAGGTTTATGGCACCAGACGCTAGTTTTCTCCCTAGTGCCTGGTGCCATGACTTCCGGCACGCAATACAGAATGTGTCCCACATAGAGGGGGGCGGCCCAAACCAGCAGTAAAGCTGCTGACCGTGCCCCCATTTAGGAAGTGCCCTAAGTGGCCGCCTAATCGGACGATAGGATGCGATGGCCATGATTACCTTTTCTGTGTTAAATTACTATACCTCGTATTTTTAATATCATGATGTACCCTATTGTAACAAAGATGTTTGTGGTCCCAGGATATATTTGAAAACTAGAGAAATATTGATGTATCCTTCCTGGTAAAATAAAATTATTAATAAATAAACATTACATACAAGTATATACCGTATATACTCGAGTATAAGCCGACCCGAATATAAGCCGAGGTCCCTAATTTTTCCCCAAAAAACTGGGAAAACTTATTGACTCGAGTATAAGACTAGGGTAGGAAATGCAGCAGCTACTGGTAAATTTCTAAATAAAATTAGATCCTAAAAAAAATATATTAATTGAATATTTATTTACAGTGTGTGTATAATGAATGCAGTGTGTGCGTATGAGTGCAGCGTGTGTGTGTATGAGTGCAGCGTGTGTATGAGTGCAGCGTGTGTATGAGTGCAGTGTGTGTGTGTATGAATGCAGTGTGTGTGTATGAGTGCAGTGTGTGTGTGTATGAATGCAGTGTATGAATGCAGTGTATGAATGCAGTGTGTGCAGGGTCGGTGCAAGGATATTTGCCCCCCCCCCCCCATATGTCCTGACCTCCCCTCCTCCTCCCTCAGTGGTCCTTACCTCCCCACCCCCGTGTTCCTTCACCCCCCTCCCCCAGTGGTCCTGACTCACCCCTCCCCTAGTGGTCCTTACCCTCCCCTCCCCTAGTGGTCCTTACTTCCCCCTCCCCTCCCCTAGTGGTCCTTACTTCCCCCTACCCTCCCCTAGTGGTCCTTATCCCCCCCTCCCTCCCATAGTGGTCCTTATCCCCCTCCCTCCCATAGTGGTCCTTATCCCCCTCCCTCCCATAGTGGTCCTTATCCCCCCCCTCCCTCCCTCCCATAGTGGTCCTTATCCCCCCTCCCTCCCATAGTGTTCCTTTTCTCCCCCCTCCCTCCCATAGTGGTCCTTATCCCCCCCCTCCCTCCCATAGTGGTCCTTATCCCACCCCCTCCCTCCGATAGTGGTCCTTATCCCCCCCTCCCTTCCATAGTGGTCCTTATCCCCCCCTCCCTCCCATAGTGGTCCTTATCCCCCCCCTCCCTCCCATAGTGGTCCTTATCCCCCCCTCCCTCCCATAGTGGTCCTTATCCCACCCCCTCCCTCCCATAGTGGTCCTTATACCCCCCCCCCCACAGTGGTCCTTATACCCCCTTTTTTATTATTATTTTTTTTATTATTATTATTATTTGTTTTTATTATTATTTCTTATTTTATTTATATTTTTATTTATTTTTTGTCCCCCCTCCCTGCTTGATACATGGCAGGGAGGGGGGCTCTCCTTCCCTGGTGGTCCAGTGGCAGTTCAGTGGGGGGAGAGGGGGGCTGGCAGAGCTGTAACTTACCTGTTCTGCAGCTCCTGTCAGCTCTCTCCTCCTCTGCGCCGTCCGTGCAGCTCCTTCTATCAGCTCACACTGTAAGTCTCGCGAGAGCCGCGGCTCTCGCGAGACTTACACTGGGAGCTGACCGAGGTGCTGAACGGACGGCGCGGAGGAGGAGGGAGCTGACAGGAGCTGCAGAACAGGTAAGTTACAGCTCTGCCAGCCCCCCTCTCCCCCAGTCTGTATTATGGCACTGTAAATTGCCATAATACAGACCTTGACTCGAGTATAAGCCGAGTTGGGGTTTTTCAGCCCAAAAAATGGGCTGAAAAACTCGGCTTATACTCGAGTATATACGGTATATATATCAGGGGACAAGTCCTGGGGAAAAAAGTGTGGGAACTCACCCAAGATTCACCCTCCCTCCCCCCAAAGAAATTATACACTTGTATGCATATATAAACACGTACACACACACACAAACACACAGGTAAGGTGCACACACACACACAGACACACACATGCACTCAGACACACACTCACAGACACACACAAACACAATCACAGACACACACTCACAGACACACACACACACTCACAGATGCACACACACTCACAGACACACACATACACTCACACACACACACTTAGACACACACATACACACATACATTCATAGAAACACACAAATGATTTATATTTTTAACATTTACAAATGTCCATCCAGCCTCCCTACCTGGAGAGCTGGTGTGGACCTGTCCCTGGGGTCCATTGGGGCTTAAGTGAGATGGGCGGCTGTCTACCTGTCAGACACGGCGAGGGAGCTGTGTTCTCTCTGCTCTATTCCCTCGCGCCGTGTGGGCTGTCTACTGATGCAGGGAGCCAGAATATGATGTCATATTCCGGCTCCCAGCATCAGCAAACCGCGTGCGAGGAGGCAGAGCAGATAGAACACAGCTCCCTCGCCGCGTTTGACAGGTAGAGAGCCGCCAGGGGGGTCCATCAGGTGGCCAGCATGCCACCTCTTTGCCACCCCATGACAGGGGGGCATTTGGGCGCTGTATTTTTTGCCGCCCCCTGGTTAGTGCCTGCAGGAGCAACAGGACCGGTGTTCCTGCACTTTTTTCACAGCAGGAACGCCGGTCCTGTTGCTCCTGGAGGCACTAACCAGGGGGCGGCAAAAAATACATGTTCCTGAAGGACTCGAGCCCTGATATATATATATATATATATATATATATATATATATATATATATATATATATATATATACAAGCCTAATATACCCACACACATATATATATAAATACAAGCCAAATATATTTATACACTCACACACACACATAAATATGTATGTATATATACATATAATACTGCTATTATGTACAACCATATATATGAGGTCAATATGAGGATTTTGTCGTGAGATGGGAATACTTAATAAACCAAACCCATTATATGCTCGATCTATATATTTTCCAGTAATTCTGCAAGCACACTCATTTTTCATGCTCTGCACACCTGTCCTACAAATTGCTTTTGTGTCAAACTTTAATGCCAATATTGTTGCTGCAAATAAAATAAAAAGGCTACTTGTGGTATATCCTTGAGAATTTAGGGGAATTTTATTATTGCTTTTCTTTAAAAGAGAAAGTGACATATAGCTCATAGAAACATTTGCCACCAAACTATTGAACAGTCGGAATGCAGAACTAAACATTATTTCTACAATAATAAAACTTGTCTATTATTAAAAAATACAAAGCATGTGTGTCACCAAATAGGATTAATACAAACATGCTTTTCCAACATTTGATCATATAAAAAACATATACCGCGAAGTAATATTGGTATACTATTCTGATAAGTCTAACAAACAAACATTAAACTTAAGAAGAGTCTTTGTGGACTTGCCACATACAACTCTCAGCATGGTTTTATCAAATTAGTTTATAACGATTAGATTCACCACAGTTATAATAAATTAGTTTTGAAAAATACTGACAATCTTCTTTTTTATTTTTCTATATAATTTGAGATCATCATATAATTAGTGTTATTGCTTTTTATGCTAGATTAATTTTGTACTGCTGAGACAGCTAGACGGCTACAGATACAAGACAAGTGGCAAGGCATCAGGAGATGAAATGTTTACATCTCCTGCATGGCTCTGCTTGAGATATATATCATAAATTAAATCTTGGAACATGTAAATCAAGTCATAAAAAGTTATATTAAAGCAAATAAAATTAATGAAAGGAGTTCATTGCCAGCATGTATCCCGATGAGAGTCACCTTACAAAATCATGACATTTATTACATTAAACTGCAGAGCGTTGAAGAGGTCAAGCAACTGTTAGGCATAAAAACAAACAAACAAACAAAAAAAAACACTGAAATCATTGTTTGAATATGTTTGCTTGCTAAATGCTTAGATTATGTCTGGCATTTTTCATTTTCCTTTCTAATTTTTGTTAAAGCATCAATGCATTACAGAAAATCAATATTTATGTATTTGACTAGTTTCTTGTAATTGCATTTATTGAGCATTTTTATCACCTCATATTGTCTTATTAAAGATTGCTCTGTGAACTATCTGAATTACTTCACAATGTATCGCCTTTATTGAAATGCACACATCTGTAGCTATACATTGGCTTCTACAACTAGGGAGAATAGACATGCAAAAAACTCAGTTATCTTATTGAAGCTCACCCTCACCATTGGCTATTTCAGATAAGAGATGATCATAAACTTAGAGAACCTAGATGTCAATTTATCGCTAAAATGTTGAGCCAGAAACTGATCTATCGAAGTTAACCCAGCAAATGGCTTGCCAGTTAAGTTTGTGATTTTTTTTTTTTTTTATTTGACAATTTTTATTGTACAATGCATCGAGACACTGGCGGTAACAATTCAATGTTATTCACATGTTAACAATACAATCCAACATTACATATTTTTATTGTTGCATATGTTTAATAATTAGTCCCTGTTCTACTCATCTTTCTCTGAGGGTTTTGGGAGGTAGGTGATAATGCAGGGTTGTGTCGTGAATTACTGTGCTGCAGTTACCGCTTATCACTAGGTAGCCAGAGGCTATGTATGTAGCAACTTCTGTGCTTCAAGCATCATACCTATTTTTTTGGGGGGGAAATAGGGAGTTAGACATGGAACGGTAGGGGGTGGGGGGGGGAGAACTTGGGAGGAGAGACTAGTTTGCGTTGCTTATGGCAGATCTGTTTGTCATTGTATAACTGCCCTATCTTGTGGACTCCCTCTTGAAGCCATGGATGTATGTTCAGGGTTGGTATTACCTGTTCTAAGGTGGTCAGTGGGGCTGCTAGTGGCATTGGTAGGCATCGTACCATCAGACGTTTGGCGGAGTCCCAGATAAGTAGTATGTGTTGGGTCGTGGGTAAGAGGTGGCTGGTGTCCTTCCTATGTGTTTTAGGGGTCCATAAAATAGAGCATAGTGTCAGCGAGTGGGCCCAGCTGTTTTCTATTTCCAGCCATTGGGGAGCTGTGGGATGTTGTCTAAATTGTGGCACCATCATCAGTGCTGCCGCCTTGTGATATGCCGTTAGGTCTGGGAAACCTAATCCACCCTGGGTTATTGACCTTTGTAAGAGGTTTGTCGCTACTCTGGGTTTTTTGTGCTGCCATGAGAAGTTTGTTAGCATTTTCGTGAGCGTTTTGGTGTACTTGTCCGGTAGTGGGATCTGTAGTGTTCTGTATAAGTATTGAAGTTTGGGTAACAGTTACATTTTTATGGCTGCGATCCGCCCCACCCATGACAAGTATTTCCCCTCCCAGGAGTCTAGTAGGGTCTTGAAGGTTCCTAATAATGGCTGATAGTTCATCTTATATAGGGACATGGGATTTTTTGTCATTTTGGTTCCCAGGAATGTGAGGTAATCGTCTCTCCAGTCTAGAGGGAACAAGCTTTTAAGGGTTGCCCGTTGTGTATCGGGTAGATTGATGCTTAGTGCCTGTGTCTTGGTGACATTCAACTGTAATATGACACCCGTCCATATGCTGTGATGTGCTGCATGAGATTAGGCAGGGATATGTGTGGTTGTGTTAGAGTGAGAAATATTTAATCAGCAAAAAGACTTAATTTGTATTCCTTCTGGTGCAGCGTTACCCCATGGAAACCCCCGGTTTCCATCCTGATCTTTTCAGCCAGTGGCTCCAATGCCAAATGTAGAGCAGTGGAGATAGTGGACAGCCCTGGCGGGAGCCGTTAGAGATTTTGAATTTGTCAGAGCAGAATCCTGCGTTTAGGACTTTTGCCGTGGGGCAGCTATATAGAGCTGCTACTATATCTGTAAAGTGGGAGGGAAAGCCAAATTTCTCCAAAACTGCTTTTAGGAAGCGCCAATTGAACCTATCAAAGGCCTTCTCCGCATCTAGGGACACTAGAAGGCTACCTATTCCTTTCCTCCTTATGCTGTGTATTAGGTCTAGAACTTTGTCTGTTCCCTGCCTCCCCACTACGAATCCCACTTGCTCATTGTGAATTAGGGTTGGAAGCTCAGTCGGCGGGCATATATTTTAGCGTATAATTTAGCATCTGTGTTGAGGAGGGAGATTGGTCTGAAGTTTGGGCAATGTGTCGTGGGTTTTCCTGGTTTTGGTAGGGTAATGATGTGGGCTAGCAATAGATCTTCTGGTAGTGATTTGGTTTGGGTGGCAAAGTTGAAGAGGGATGCTAAGTGTGGTGCTAGAATGCTCGCGAATCTCTTATAGTACATGTTTGTGAAGCCATCCGGGCCTGGTGCCTTGTGTTTAGGTAGAGATTGTATGGCTTTCTCCACTTCACTGGGGGTGACAGATTTTTGCAGTGAGGTGATTTGGTCCTGAGTGAGTGTGGGCAGGGAAACGTCATGTAGGTAGGACTGTATATCATTGTCTGTTGGGTTGGGTGCTTGCTCGGATTGCACCAAATTGTAGAGCTTATTATAGTAGGTCGCAAAAGCGTTGCTGATGTCTATGGGGGAAATCACTTTCGTGTTGTCATGCGTATATAGGTGTGACATTTTTGCATTTGTCTCAGCTCGTTTCAGTCGGGCTGCTAATGTTTTGCTTGCTTTGTTTCCTTGTGCGTAGTATGTGGCTTTGAGTTTGCGTAAATTAAAACCTACTCGTTGCAGTGTGTGTAATCTAATTTTTTTCTGCTAGTTCTTTAATGCTTTTTTGTATTGCTTCTGTTGGATGCATTTATTTTTGTTTGTTAGGTCTATTAATTGTTTGTTCCATTCCACCCATTGGGCTTGATTAGTTTGTTTTAAGTGTGTTGCTTGCCTTAGTAAAAGTCCTCTAATCACCGCTTTGTGTGCTTGCCATAAGGTGCATGCTGACGTGTCTCCTGTGTCGGTGAGTGTGAAAAATTCTGTTATGGCTTCTTCTATTTGGTTGGAGAAGGATATGTCTGTCAGTAGTGATTCATTGAGTCTCCAGGGGCTCTTATGTTTGTAGTCGTAGTTGTCTTTAAGGGTCAGTGTTAGCGGGGCATGGTCCGACCATGTAATGTGGCTGATAGAGAAGACCAGAACCTGGTCCAAATGTAGGCTTTCCATATGAAATCTATCTATTCTGGTGTATGTGTTATGTGTGGTTGAGTGGTATGTGTAATCCGTGTCTTGAGGGTACAGGACTCTCCATACATCATACAGTTTGTTGCCGTCTAGTAATTTAAGATATGATGCGCATGTTTTACGTTGCTTTGCTTGCACCGCTCTAGCAGCCTGGGACGTTGTGTCGCTGTTGGGGTCTATGATATGGTTCGAATCCCCGCAGAGGACCAATATTCCCTCCTGTATCGGTCGTAATATGGATAGGATTTTGTGTAGAAAATCCCTTTGGTTCGTGTTAGGGGCATATACATTTGCTAGGCTGTATTTAGTGTTGTTGATTGTACAGATTACTATCATGTATCTTCCCGCCTTGTCTATCTGTGAATGGTAGTGCTGGAAGGATACTGTATTGCTAATCAGTATTGACGTCCCTTTTGTTTTCTTCCCTGATGTGGCATGATATTGGTGCGGGTATAAGGATGGTTTTAGGGTTGGTGGTAGTTTAAAATGTGTTTCCTGAAGACAGATTACGTCAGGCTGGTCTCTCTTAAGGTCTCTGAATAGGCAATTGCGCATATATGGGGTGTTAAACCCTCTTACATTATAGCTTTGTATTTTCATACTTTGGGTCAGTGTCTTGGGTCGCTAGATTCCGTTTGTGTGATCTTTGTGTGAGGTGGGTTGAGCTAGTAGCTGGTGTTATGGTAGTTCTGACTTTACAATGCTGAGCATCGTCGTAGGCATGAGTGTTTTGCTTAGTGGTAGTAGAGATGGTCCGTACTTGGCGGTTGGTGGACCCTGAGATCGGTATATTGTTCAGGTGGGTGTTTTCGTTGTGTTCAGTGGACACAACTGTCTCTCGGGGTAATGTTGAAGGGGGGATGTGGGAGGGGTTTTGGTGGGGTCATACTGTGAGGGTATGAACAATAAAAGTGTTAAAACTATAGCCCATTTGTGGGCCTTGGTTCCGACTATCGGTACCATTGAGAGCGTGGTTATTCTAAAGGAAATAACAGTAGTGAGATTGGCCGTTATCAATTTGTTGTGACCAATGGTGGTCTTGGGGTGTTCCTCTCGGCAACTGTCGGCCCTGCGGTGGGGCAGTGGATAGCAGTTACGCTGGACTGCTGTTGTCCCTTTGGGTACAACCTACTTACATTATAGTAATGTAACAGTGGGTACTCTTAACCTGCAGCTGGGGGTGTTGTACAATATTTCGGGAATATCAAAGGACATACAGAGAATATACGTCTTTCTCCGTGATACTTCCCTGCTCCCCCCATTCTCCCATAGGTGTAGCGGCTCTTCATGGGCGGTAGTGCGTCTTTCACTGGATGTTCTCTGCAGTCACCTAGCATTCGCTCCCGCTTATTCTAAGGCCGATTGCCTCCCCTCAGGCGTCAGCTGCGGTTGCTCCTGCCCAAGCCTAGGAGCGGTGTGAGTTCATGTAGTAGCTTAGTAGGTCGGTTTGTACCACGTTACTGTGCCAGTGGTTGGTATGTTTGGTGTTTTGCTAGTCCCCAATGTGAATGCTGTGAGCATGTCGTGGGTGAGAGAGTTTTGTATGTATGTGAGATGCTGCTGGTGTTGCGAGGGTAGCATAAGGGGTTGGTGTAACATATTCACCTTCCTTGAGACCGGTAGTCCTTTCTTGCGGCACTTTATCAGTCCAGTTCTCTGTTATTCGTGCATTACCCATTTTAGTGAGTGTTGTGGGTATCATATGGCATCTCACGCCATTTCAGCTGCTTGCTAAGTTCCAAAGTGTGTTACCCCTCCGTCAAGGCTGCAGGGCTCCAATTTTAGTTGCGGGCTCTTTTCCATTCGGCTGGAAGCTTGCTCGGTTGTGGGTCGTTGCCACTTCTTGTCTGGGTTTGGGGTTGTATGCCCCATTTCTGTAGGATTTTCCGTCCATCCGCCAGGGAGGTGATGACATTCATTACTCCATTTTTGTGTATCAGGAGACGGACTGGGTGACCTCAGTGGTAAGGTACCTCGTGGAGCCGGAGTGCGTCCATTTCTTTATATTCCTTCCGTTTTTTTCAAAGTTTGAGCAGAGAGGTCTGCCTAGAGTTGGATGGAATTGTATTGGGCTGGAAGGTCTTTGCGGTGTCTAGATGCCTTCATCAGTGCTTATTTTGCATGATAATAGTGGAGATGGGTCAGTACATCTCTCGGCGCTTCTGCTGGAAGGAAGCTTGGTTTTGCAACTCTGTGCGCTCTATCCATGAGCAAGACGTCTGCTGGGAGGTCAGGGGCTAGTGTTTTAAAGTAAGCCGTGAGGTACGCCGCGATATCGGGCTGCTTCACCGTCTTAGGGATCCCCCTAATCCTTACGTTCTGTCTCCTCGACCTGTCTTCCAGGTCCATAACTTTATTTTGGCAAGACTCTAGCGCCTGTTCCAGGTGGTGGACATGATCAGCCATGTCGTTGTGTGCGTCTGCATACTCGCCCATGCGGTTTTCCATGCGAGCTGTTCTGTCACCCAGCTCCTGCACGTCTTTTCACAGGTCTGAGATTGACTTGTTGAGGTTGTGCAGCAGTTTGTCAGACATTTCACCTAGGCATGCCTGGAGTATATCCTCCTGGGGAGTCCTTCAGCGCCAGCGTGTCGTCGCCATCTTAATTTTGATCTCCTGCGCTCAGAGTCTTGGGTGGTTGATTGCGGGCAGAAAGGAACCTGCTTTTTTTTTTTTTCTGGGATCCTCTTCCCCTTGCTTTGAGCCATACTTGAAGTTTAGTTGTGGGGTTAATGCTGGTCACTGTCGCTAAAATTGTCGCTGTATAGGCCAAAACAGAACGGAGCTAGCCTCACATGCGTCCGTTCGCGCCGAGCCTAAGTTTATGATTTTAATCTCCATGGCTTTGATTTTTTCTTCCATTTGTGTACTTGAAAACTTCATATTTTCTTGATCTTCCTGTATTTTCTGAAGCTTAGTATCCTGGGTAGAGAATTTCTCAAATATAGCAACGACTTCAAGTCTGAGATTATTTATGCTGTGATCAATATCTTTTTTGATTTTTATATAAAGATTATCCAGCATTTGTGCTAACATTTCCTGCGATATTCCCTGAGGTTGAGGTGGAAGAGATGGAAAATCTTCATGCAAAAAAATAAGGTCTGGTTAACGGAGAAGTCCACATTATTCAGATGTAATGATTTCCACTGATTATCTGTCACATTGGTTGATGATTTAGGAGAATAAAATGTAATGCTTTGTTTGTTTTTGTCAGAGTTTACAGCATTCTCCTTCTTTGGTGCCATGTTGTTGTATTAATATTTAATATTTTCTTACTGAATTATCTTTGCTTCGGGCTGCCAGAAAAAAAAAAAGAAAAGTTCAGACAGCAATACAAAGAGGGAACTTGAATCACCCCTTAGTACTCTGGTTCCCCTCCTCCCCCTACCCGATCAAGACTTGGAGAGAATTAGGCAACTAGTTTGGTTCTCTATTGTATTGCAGAATCAGCTTAATTAGTCCTATGCTCAATTGCGTAGGCTCAGGGAAGTAGAACGTATCCCCCTCGTTTGTGTATTTCTTTTAGTTGCCAAAAAAAAGAGACCTGTATTTAGTTCAGCAAAAAAAAACCACTCTGTTGCATATGGCACTAATTTGCAAAGACAAAAAAACAGAACCTAACAGTAGCATAGAACTACAACATTGAGCAACAGAATTCCATATACTAATAAGTCTATATACTGATTCACCTTCATGTACCTTTAAGGACTTCAGTAGAGTAGCAGAGAGAATAGCTATAGTATCAGAAGTTAGCTACAGTTTCTACTCACTCAATTGCATATAGTACTAATTTGCAAAAGGAAAAAGCAGAACCTGACAGTAGCCTAAAGCTACAGCATACAGCTACAGCATTAAACTACAGTCCATTTATTAATTCCATATATTAGTTCAGCTTCATGTGCGTTTAAGGTCTTCAACAGAGTTGGGGAGAAAATAGCTGTAGTAGCGGAAACTGTTTTTACTCACGGTCCTTCCGACTTTTATTTAAGTAATTAATCACAGGAGCTTGATGTCTCGTGGGAGATTGGTGTCTCGTGGGCAAAATATCTTGCTTCTTGCCTCTCCTTTTGGCTCTCTTTTCTCCACAGCTCTCCAACAGTCTCCTGCGGTTTCCCGCAGTCTCTGGTCTTCCCCACAGCTAAAAAAGCACTGAATCCCAGAGGCTGTCTTAACAGATCACCCTAAAGGGTCTCGTCCAGGATCTCGTCCAGAATCACGCCAAGCTAGCACGGTGCCCAACTGTTGCAGCCCAACTCTCCTCTCCCCTACTGCCCACTCCCTCCAAGATGACTGTGGGAGTTCATGCATGCTTTGTAATGTGATATCAAGACTTTATCAAGATTTTAGATTAAATATTTATACTAAAGACGAATATCTGTGAAAGTCTAACTTGGAACCTATACTTACTTATTTAAGGCCAAATATAATGCTGATTGGAAAAAAAAAAGGAACCCGTATTACATTAATACCAGGGAATGTTATGCCAACATATAATTAGAGGATGTTAAAGTGACACTTTTGGAACTCCGACCACTTCATCTCATTGAAGTGGTCTTGGTGCAGTTTTCCAGCCCATCTTAGTCCTGCAATGTAAAATATTGCAGTTTTAGACACATGATGCTGGACGTCCTCACGCTCTGATTGTGTCTAATAAAAGCACTCATTTTCACTTTAAAACTGGCAGAATTGCACTTTATGTGTGTTTATATTTTAGGCTGCACAGCCCTTTAAAATTTCGGGTAAGAGTTTTAGTCTATAGTGCTCCACTACTGACTGGGATCGGTGTATATACCAAACAGTTACATTCTACTGGTTTAGTAAGGTTGTGTAAAGGTGAGAGGAATTTGCACATAGGTGGTAGCAACTTATTGACATATTGCACTTTTAAGCGCCTGCTGCACAAATACCCACTTGTGTCGCTCTGCATGAGGATGTCCAACAACAGAGAAAACACCATAGGCATTGCTTTTGTACAGGGAAGACCTAATACACGTGCCACGGTCGCTGCACATGCGCATTAGGTCCCCTATTGACTGATGTCGGAGGAGGCAGAGTGCTACCCAGTGACATGAGATCTCAGCGCTGGAATTGGGTAAGTGAATATATGGTTATTTAACTATTTACAATGCTGGGGGATGTGGGGGCTGAGGAACACATTAGTGTTAGGAATAAATATTTGTATTCCTGACAGAGTGTTACCTTACATAGTTTTTGGGGTCACTCTGCCACAGAACACAGTTGCAGTGATATTCTAATAGCTGAAGGAGGGCACTGATAATATGAGAGGGATTAAATATTCTTCCGGCATTCTCTAGAGGAGAGTATTGTAGTTATAATAACAAGGAGATTACAATCCATTTTAAGTTATTATCAACTATGCCCTGAGGGTTAGAGGTTATTAACAATTGACTCACTGGTACTTGGAAACCAGTTTTTTGTTCCAGCATATGATTGATTGAGCACTGTTTTTATACTCAATATTTCTGTGTATGTAGATGTCTAAATATATTCTAGGAATAAAATAGAATAGGTGGAGGCCATAATTATTTTTTTCTAATTATTTTTCTGATCTGGAAGTATCCATACATGTGAAATGCTACAGATCAGAACAGAACTGAACTATGTACTTATTTGAAAAACTATATAAATCATGTTTTGAGGACAGAACACAAGAACCTTATCCATAGGTTGATACAATACATCCCCAAGAGGACCAGTTATATGAACCTCAGTTGTCATGTTGACATGCAAGATTCTATTGAAAATGTGTTTTGCTGTGTTTTTTTTTTTACCATTTCTGTAGCATCCTTCCAATCTAAGCAGTAACCTTGATCGCTGCAATTATCTTGCCTATTATAATTAATCAAGCGCTGTAGAGAGTATGTCATGTCATTGTTTTCCTATAACTGTTTTTGGTAAGGTATTTTGGTATCTTGCGATTACTGCTAAAGGGTTGCACAACAATGCACTTAGTATTTTTTTTTTACAAATGATTTAATAATTTTAGATAAGCTTTTAAAATTATATTAAACAATTATATCAATATATAAAAAAACAATAAAAACATTTCAGAATATCACGTTGTTTGAAAAGTTTAAACAAACATATTAAATTAAGACCATTGTATATATATTTCTGTTTCAGAGATCTCCTAATTACTTCAAATTATGTGTTAGAACCAGAACACATACATGGCAGGAAGTTTAATTTCATTAACTTATTGGCACAATTTATTTTTGTCATTTTTGTTATTCACATGTACATTTACTGACAAAATAAATATAAACATAAAAATATATTGAGAGTATTGCAGACAGGGAGAAACTAAATATTGAACAATTCACATAGATTTGTTGAGAAGTTTTACTTCTTTATTCAACATACTCTGGTTACTGGAAAACAGATACTTTACATTTAGAGAGACAATAAACAGAGGACTCACATTTTATCTTGCACTTTAGTATGTGACAGCAAAAGGAATCAGTAATTGTAAACGTTGCAATAAACCAAAAGCCTATTCAAAATCAATGTGGTCCAGTTAGCTATGTTATCAAATCTGATAGGGTCTTAAAATGGGATATGTAACAGAATACATTTTGGAGCTTGGCAAGACAGACACTATAAGCTATTGTGTTCCAGACATATTACTTTTACTACCATTATTCAAAAATAAGTACTTATAAATTAACATAACCTTATATGTACTTACTATTCTTATATATGATTTAGAATATACTGGAAATAAAGCTTATTCATTAACTTTAATATTCTCGTTCTTTGGCAGATTCCTAAAATATAGCAATATAGCACATTCCTTAGTATAATGTTAAATACGTTGAATAATTTTGATTAATTTTATCTTGTTATTTTCTATGAGCAACAAAATATTAGAGTACTTTATGTAAGACAATTTAATTTAATTTCTAAAAAATGTATTGAAGAAAAGCTAACAAAATCTTTATTTATAAAATGTCCAACATTGGACACTCATGAAGCAAGAGATATAATTTCTCAAGTTAAACACTTAATAATGACAATACATAGTTACTGACAATTTATTTTGTGTATGGTTTGAAGACTTTTCTTTTTCTTTTGTTGGCAATCTACAACATTGAAGTTTGTCCCTTGCAACATATATTCAAGAAATGAATTAACTGATTATTTACTTTTTAATTTTTTTTATTTATTTTTGTTGTGCGTAAGTATACAGAAAGCTCGTGCAAGGCCACAACAACAATGCATGAATACCGATTAACAAAGAAATGCATATATATATTGAATTCAGAAATATATGACTATGCAATGTTACATGACATTCAATATCATCACACAATTTTATAATTTAAGGCAAAAGGCATAACTGAGTGAACATGTCTATGGAGTGAAGAATAGTCCCGTACGGTTCGCTGGCGAATAGTTCCTGGCTTGTTCGCGTGCACCACGGACGGCGAACATATGCGATGTTCGGTTCGCCCCCTATTCATCATCATTGAGTAAACTTTGATCCTGTACCTCACAGTCAGCAGACACATTCCAGCCATTCAGCAGCAGACCCTCCCTCCCAGACCCTCCCACCTCCTGGACAGCATCCATTTTAGATTCATTCGGAAGCTGCATTCTTTTTTTTTTTTTTTTAGACAGAAGTGTGTTATATTTGAGCATGCTAGGCTGAACGTGCGTATATCATGGCTAGTTGCACTGAGGGTATGAGTATATAGCAGTACATTTTTGTGAAAGATAGCTGTCATGTTTAGGGTGTAGCTTGCACGTTATCAACTGTGTATTTATATCAGCAGCTCCACCACTAGTTATAAATCAAGTGTGAGTCGCCCCATGAGATGAGACTAGTGAATAACATAATACATGAACAGTTAAGGTAAAGGCATGTAAGGAACTACGACAATAACTCTTTAGGAGGTGAAATAATGACATGTTTAAACGCTTGCTACTTTACACAAAATCAAACCAATATGTGAGCGCTATAGAAACACCGTACAGATATTATGGCAGCACTTAAAATACAATACACAAAAAATGTGCAAAGAATAGACAATAGTTACCAAAACAGCGCGCTAAAATAATCTGCAAATATAAAATACAAATAATAGTGCAGACTGTCTGAATACACTCCTATATACTTAAAAAAATCTTAGGGAAAAAAACTCACATGTCCCAGAGCCCTATCATCCCTGGCTCTGGGTTTGTAAGGCTCTTTTGGAGAGGGGATATCCCCACACTGCTGAATTCTCCAAAGGATATGTTCACTGCCGATCCCTGTTGTGCTGTGTGTAAAAACAGAAGGGGAGGACCTCCAATTGAATAGTATCTTAAGTAAGTTTATTACATAAAAAAATTAAAACCCTTACTTGGGATGTGGTGGGTATGGACTCACAGAGTCACCCACATAAAAGCATGAACAAATATTGTAAAAACGCTTCCTGATTGCAGTCCGATCAGTCCGATCACGTGACCGCTTCCGGGTCCGCCCCTCCAGTGACGTTCGTGTGACGCGTCTCGCCCGCCTCCACAGGCTTCCTCCGACGACGCCAGAGAGTTCCAGACAGTCTTTTAAGTCTATAGAGCCTCCCCCTTCTCCTGTAACGAGTATATACCCCTACACGCAGGATCCAGCCTAACAGAAGACAGTACAGAGGAGAGATGCGTCTACCGGACCTTAGAGTGGCCGGACTCGACGTAATAGGATAAGACAGAGTCAGGAACGATCCGAGGTCAAGGGCACAAAGAGACAGCGTAAACGAAAACTAGCCGGGGACTGGTACACAGGAATCAGCAAGCCGGCAAACAGTACAGAATAGGATAAAGCGAAAACGAAGTCAGAATACAAAGCCAAGGTCAAATACGGAGAAACACAACTGAACACAACAAGCACTAAAGGGAACTGTAGCAGAAACCACGATAGGGCAAGGAACTAAGGGAAAAGGGTAAGTATAAGTAGCCTTCAAACTAATGTGATTGGCTTCTGTCACTTCCACTCCCCCAACAGGTAAGTGTATGGGGTGATTGGCATGACAGGAGCCAATGGGAGCCTTTTTGCAATTTAGGCTCCCACTGTCTCTTTAAGAGCGCGCCCGAGATTCGCGGCGCGCTCTTAGCTGCAGGCGGGACACGTGACCGCTTCTCGCGGTCACTGCCCGCCTTCCTGTCTGAACAGTCGGACGAGCCGCGCGCGGCTCGTGCAGCCGCAGGACCGCGCGCGGCTTGAAGAGAGGACCGCGTCCGGCCCCCGGATAAGGTAAGTACCGCTACAGTACCCCCCCCTGAGGACACGCCCTCCGGGCGGGCAGGACCAGGCCTGGCAGGAAAACGCGAATGGAAAGAACGTACAAGGCGGGGAGCATGAACAGCATCCGCAGAAATCCAACTGCGCTCCTCAGGCCCATAACCCTTCCAATGTACCAAGTACTGAAGCCGACCCCTGAGAAAACGAGAGTCAATAACAGCAGATACTTCGAACTCCTCATGACCCTCCACAGAGACAGGAGGGGGAGGGGGAGTATGCCGGGTATAGCGGTTGCGTACGTAAGGCTTCAACAAAGAGGTGTGAAATACATTGGGTATACGCAGATTCTTAGGCAGACCCAAGGCATAAGAAACGGGATTAACCTTATGTATAATGCGATAAGGACCAATGAAGCGGGGAGCCAATTTCATAGAAGGCACCCGGAGGCGAATATTCCGTGTGGAAAGCAAAACCCTGTCCCCCACAACATAGGAAGGAGCCGCTCTGCGATGCTTGTCAGCCTGAGCCTTCTGGCGGGCAGCAGAGTCCACCAAAGAACGCTGAACCTGCTCCCAAGTATTACGCAAACCAGCCAAATGCTCATCCAGAACTGGCATGCCCTGTGAGGAGAATGCAGCCGGAAGAACAACGGGATGCTGGCCATAGACAACGTAAAAAGGGCTTTTGCCGGAAGAATCATGAGTGGCATTATTCCGAGCAAATTCAGCCCAAGGAAGCAGGTCAGACCAATTGTCCTGATGGTGAGACACAAAACAACGGAGGTACTGCTCAAGAGACTGGTTGGCACGTTCAGCAGCTCCATTAGACTGGGGATGGTAAGCGGAAGAAAATGAGAGGGAAATACCCATCTCCGAACAAAAGGCTTTCCAGAACCTGGAAACAAATTGGCTACCCCTATCGGATACAATAGATAAGGGAATACCATGTAATCGAAACACTTCTCTAGCGAAGATAAGAGCCAATTCCTTGGAAGTGGGCAACTTGCGAAGAGACACAAAGTGAGCCATTTTGGAAAACCGATCTACTATCATTAGGATGACTGTGTTACCATTCGAAGGGGGTAATTCAACAATAAAATCCATTGATAGATTAGACCAAGGTTTCTCGGGAACGGGCAACGGATGCAACAGCCCACAAGGAACTCTACGAGAAGTTTTCATACATGCACAAGTAGTACAAGCACTTATATAGTCAGTAACATCCTTACGTAAGGTATCCCACCAGAAATACCGAGAAACGGCTGACACTGTTTTGGAAATACCAGGATGTCCAGCAGTCTTAGTATCGTGATAAAGTGACAGAATATCCCGTCTCTCGGGAATGTCAACGAACAATTTATCATTAGGCCTCTCGCTGGGTGCCATGCCTTGTTTCGCTTGTATGGCCTGCAAGAGGGACGAGGAAATAGACAATATAGTAGTTGCTATTATCCTGTCTGGGGGAATGACAGGAGTGACATCAATCTCCTGTTTGTCAATAGTCTCGAATTGTCTGGACAGAGCGTCCGCTTTGGTGTTCCGGTCACCTGGCCTATAGGTGATTATATAATTAAAATGAGACAAGAACAGTGACCACCTAGCCTGCCTTGAAGACAATCTTTTAGCTTCGCTAAGGTAGGATAGGTTCTTATGATCTGTAAATATGAGAATAGGATCCTTAGTTCCTTCTAGCAAATGTCTCCATTCTTTGAGTGCTAAAATGATAGCAAGGAGTTCGCGATTACCCACATCATAATTCCTCTCTGCCTTGGACATTTGTTTAGAAAAGAAGCCACAAGGATGCAATGGCTTGTCAGGAGACTCTCTTTGGGATAAGACAGCACCTACCCCTATATCGGAAGCATCAACCTCAAGTATATATGGCAATGAGGGGACAGGATGCTGTAAAATAGGGGCAGAGGCGAACGTAGTTTTAAGAAAGTCAAAAGCCTGAAGTGCCTCAGTAGACCAGACACGTGTATTGCCATCCTTTTTAGTCATACGAGTAATAGGCGCTACTATAGACGAAAAACCTTTGATAAAACGTCTATAATAATTAGAGAAACCCAGAAAACGCTGGATGGCTTTCAGACCTTGCGGCAGAGGCCATTCTATGACTGCAGCGAGCTTCTGGGGATCCATCCGAAAACCCTCGGCGGAAATCAAATACCCTAGAAACTGGACCTCGGACTGGTCGAATAGACATTTTTCTAATTTGCAATAAAGACCATTAGCAAGAAGGGTCTTCAGAACTGTCGTAACATGTCTGTGATGAGTGTGAATGTCTGTAGAATATATTAAAATGTCATCCAAGTACACAATAACAAATGAATGAATAAAGTCCCTTAAGACATCATTAATAAATTCTTGGAACACTGCTGGGGCATTGCAAAGCCCAAATGGCATGACGGTATACTCATAATGACCTGACCGAGTGTTAAAGGCTGTCTTCCATTCGTGGTCCTTTTTAATACGTATCAAATTGTATGCTCCCCTAAGATCTAATTTGGTGAATACCGTAGCTTGTTTGAGCCTGTCAAACAATTCTGTTATTAGAGGTATAGGGTAAGCATTTTTGATGGTGATCTTGTTAAGACCTCTATAATCAATGCAAGGTCTTAAATCACCTTCTTTCTTTGATACAAAGAAGAACCCCGCTCCAGCCGGAGAAGAGGATCTTCTAATAAATCCCTTGTCTAATGACTCTTTAATGTATTCCTCCATGACACGGTTTTCTTGAACCGATAGGGGGTACACCCTGCCCTTAGGAGGTATAGTACCAGGCAACAAATCAATAGCACAATCGTAGGGTCTGTGAGGCGGTAATTTGTCAGCTTCTCTTTTATCAAAGACAGTCTTTAAAGTTAAATACTGAGAGGGTATTGTCGTAGATAAAGGAGGAACAGTAGGAACGTTAATAGAATTCACAGGCGTGACTTCAATAGTACATGACTCATGGCAGGCTTCACTCCATGATTTTATCTGCCCTGTCTCCCAGTCAAAAATGGGATTGTGGGCACGTAACCATGGATACCCTAACACCAACTGTGAAGAGGGAGAGGTGATGACCTGGAACCGAATGGTTTCATAGTGTAGAACCCCTGTGTACATGTGTAGCGGTGCAGTCTCGTGAGTAACAACAGGAGATATCAATGGTCTACCATCTATGGCCTCAACGGCCAAGGGTATCTCCTTCTCTCTGATGGGAATATTGTTTCTCTTTACAAAACCAGAGTCTATAAAGTTCTCGGCTGCCCCAGAATCAACCAGGGCGTCTATGTTTTCAACTATACAACTCTCTCCCATATGTAAAGAAACAGGGAGAAGCAATCGGTTAGGAGGCAATGTAGGAGACTTAGAAATCACACCCAAGGCCAGTCCCCTATAAGGTCTTAGGTGCGAGAGTTTTCCGGGAGCAGAGGACACTCCTTTACCATATGGTCTCTCTTACCACAATATAGGCAGAGTCCCTCCCTTCTCCTATGTAATTTCTCAGTATCTGAGAGTTTGGCAACCCCTAATTGCATAGGTTCCTCTTCAGATACTTTAACACTCTCCGGTATATTAACTCTGGGTTGAATAGGTGTAACAAAACGTCTATTCCTGTTCTTAGTATAGAGCCTGTCACGAATCCTATTATCTATATCGATGAGGTAGTCAATAAGGTCCTCTAAGGCAATAGGAAGCTCCTTAGCTGCTACCTCATCCAATATAGAGTCTGATAAACCTTCCATGAAGGCCGTAGTTAACCCATTATTGGTCCAATCGACCTGTGAGGCAAGGGTACGAAACTGTATAGCGTAATCAGCCACAGACCTAGAACCCTGTTTAACCCTCATTAATGCTCTAGCGGCATTCTTAGACCTTTTCATAGTATCAAAAGTTCTGCGAAAAGCTGTTAGGAAACTGTGAAAGTTATGCACCATAGGTCCATTAGCCTCCCAAATAGGGTTTGCCCATTCAAGTGCTTTGTCGGTAAGTTGGTGCATAAAGAATCCAACTTTAGACCTCTCTGTGGGAAATGAACGTGGATACATTTCAAAATGAAACTCTATTTGGTTAATGAACCCTCTGCATGTCTTAGAATCCCCTCCGTACCTAGGAGGAGGCGTTAAATGTGCTGTAGCGTTAGGCATAGTCGATACTTCAGGAAGCAGGGGTGCAGGAGGGTTAGGTGCGGTTGCTGGAATGGTTCTAGTTAAGAGCGTCTGGAGAGCCTGAGCTATTTGATCCATACGGTGATCCTGCTCTACAAATCTAGCCTCATGGGTCGCCATCTGTTGAGCTAAATCTGCGGGGTCCATGGCCCTATCGTAATGTAACGAGTATATACCCCTACACGCAGGATCCAGCCTAACAGAAGACAGTACAGAGGAGAGATGCGTCTACCGGACCTTAGAGTGGCCGGACTCGACGTAATAGGATAAGACAGAGTCAGGAACGATCCGAGGTCAAGGGCACAAAGAGACAGCGTAAACGAAAACTAGCCGGGGACTGGTACACAGGAATCAGCAAGCCGGCAAACAGTACAGAATAGGATAAAGCGAAAACGAAGTCAGAATACAAAGCCAAGGTCAAATACGGAGAAACACAACTGAACACAACAAGCACTAAAGGGAACTGTAGCAGAAACCACGATAGGGCAAGGAACTAAGGGAAAAGGGTAAGTATAAGTAGCCTTCAAACTAATGTGATTGGCTCCTGTCACTTCCACTCCCCCAACAGGTAAGTGTATGGGGTGATTGGCATGACAGGAGCCAATGGGAGCCTTTTTGCAATTTAGGCTCCCACTGTCTCTTTAAGAGGGCGCCCGAGATTCGCGGCGCGCTCTTAGCTGCAGGCGGGACACGTGACCGCTTCTCACGGTCACTGCCCGCCTTCCTGTCTGAACAGTCGGACGAGCCGCGCGCGGCTCGTGCAGCCGCAGGACCGCGCGCGGCTTGAAGAGAGGACCGCGTCCGGCCCCCGGATAAGGTAAGTACCGCTACATCTCCTCCCATTGGCCAGGGGGCGTGAATTTCGGTCATGTTTACTGGGCAATCAATTTTGCATATGCGGACTTAAATTATTCTAACTAGCTGAACTCCTTTTATCAACTGAAAAAAAGGGGTTGATTATATTTAAACACACAGTCAAAAAGCAACATCTGATTATTACCCTATACGATATTTATTTGGTATGTGAATGTATAGTTCACTTTCCCTTGTGAGGTAACCATCCCTTATGAATTGATTTCTGTATCTCTCCCTTTAAATTATATTCTAAATTATTTTGCAATTTCTCTCCTGTTCTGAAGCAGGTTTCAAAGATAGATGTGTTCTCAATAAGAACTGAAAGATCTATATCAGTTGGTTTAAATACTATTGTAATAATAAATGAAGAGGATGCTATTGTTTTTATGTTTATGTTTATGTTTATATTTATGCTCAAGAGTAATTGATCCTGTGCAAATATCTATTTAAATCTGATTAAGCTCATAAGACGCTTATTGTGTATAGGAACATACTGAATAATAGTATTGTATTCTAATAATCAGATGTTGCTTTTTGACTGTGTGTTTAAATATAATCAACCCCTTTTTTTCGGTTGATAAAAGGAGTTCAGCTAGTTAGAATAATTTAAGTCCGCATATGCAAAATTGATTGCCCAGTAAACATGACCGAAATTCACGCCCCCTGGCCAATGGGAGGAGAAGGGGGAGGCTCTATAGACTTAAAAGACTGTCTGGAACTCTCTGACGTCGTCGGAGGAAGCCTGTGGAGGTGGGCGAAACGCGTCACACGAACGTCACTGGAGGGGCGGACCCGGAAGCGGTCACGTGATCGGACTGATCGGACTGCAATCAGGAAGCGTTTTTACAATATTTGTTCATGCTTTTATGTGGGTGACTCTGTGAGTCCATACCCACAACATCCCAAGTAAGGGTTTTAATTTTTTTATGTAATAAACTTACTTAAGATACTATTCAATTGGAGGTCCTCCCCTTCTGTTTTTACACACAGCACAACAGGGATCGGCAGTGAACATATCCTTTGGAGAATTCAGCAGTGTGGGGATATCCCCTCTCCAAAAGAGCCTTACAAACCCAGAGCCAGGGGTGATAGGGCTCTGGGACATGTGAGTTTTTTTCCCTAAGATTTCTTTAAGTATATAGGAGTGTATTCAGACAGTCTGCACTATTATTTGTATTTTATATTTGCAGATTATTTTAGCGCGCTGTTTTGGTAACGCTTGCTACTTTACGATTAGTTAATGTGCAGAGAGCAGTTCATGTGATCAAAGGCATGGTGTGGAGGATCGGCTATAGTGGGACATGCTTGGCAGGCTGCTGTTTACTGCTTGTGCTCAGCCAATCCCTTCTGGGTGCCAGGCGCAGAACCTGGGAGTCCCTGATACCTGGAACAACAAAGGCAAGTCTCTGGCTGAGTGCCGGGTTCGCGGCTTGAGGTGGTGGAAGCTTGTTTTGTCGGGTGGTCGGATCTGTCCCGGTGGTGCTTCACGTCCGGTGTGGGATTGTGGTGGAGGCGAGTGTTTGACGTGGGGCAGGCTCTGCATTTCTGTTTGTGCCTCCGGTCCAGTCTTCAATGCCTTTTGCGTTGGTGGATTTTAATGGGGACTGCTTCGCTTAGCTGTGGTGGAGCTTGTTGGGGCTGTGGTGGAGCTTGTTGGGGCTTCCTGCTTGTTATTTGCTTCCAAAATTGATTATAGAGTCTGTCCAGCTTAGACTCAATATCCTGCCATGCTTTGCTGGTACCAGGAGGACACGTGGCTGCCGCCATATTGGGAGAGTCGCAGATGAGTATGTCAGCCTGGGCGGCTGTGCTCTGTGCGTCCATTAGCTCCAGACAGCCTCTCAGGGGTGGACCGGGATAACCCCCACCGGTCCGAGGGGGGGGTAACGGAGCTCCTGCTGGGAAGTAGCTGCTCCTGGGCATCCCAGGATCGGGAGATTGGCCGCCTCTCCCGCCCGGTGAGCACCAGGCCACACTTGCCACGCGGAGGTAAGTAAGACTTTGTCGAGTTGCTGACCGCTATTAAGCATGTCGGGTCGGTCAGGTAGGAGCAACATGGCTGGGTCATCCCCTTCTGGGGTGAAATTCGCTTGTTGATAGCTGCTTAAAGTGAGATATTGAGGGAGCTCACACAAAGTGCGTCTTTCCTCCATGACAGCTAGGCCCCGCCCCCCCCGAAGCTGCATTCTTAGTGAGAGGAGGGACAGTGTAGCTGCTGCTTATTTAATAGGGAAATCGATAGTTAGGCTAGTGTATTCAGTGTCCACTACAGTCCTGAAGGACTCATCTAATCTCTGTTGTAAGGACAGCACCCCAAAAAGCCCTTTTTAGGGCTAGAACATCAGTCTGCTTTTTTTCCCTGTGTAATCTAATTGCAGTTGCCTGCCTGCCAGCGTGTGTGACAGGCTCACAGCGTATACTGTGCCCACTTGCCCAGTGCCACCACTCATATCTGGTGTCACAATAGCTTGCATTTAAAAAACAAACAAACTTTTTTGACTGTAATATAATAGCAGTCAGTTTCCTTCACACGTGTGTGTTTCAGGGCCTGCCAGGGCACAGTGTCACACCAGTGCAACTCATATCTGGTGTAACAGTAGTGTACATTTAAAAAAAAAATGTTTTGACTGTAATAGATTGAATAGCAGTTAGTTGTCTGCAAGCGTGTGTGTCAGGCCTACAGTGTCTACTCTGCTAACTTCTGCCAGTGCACAGTGCCACTCATATCTGTTGTCACAGTAGCTTGCACGCATAGTACCACTAATCGGAAAAAAATGACAGGCAGAGGCAGGCCACCCCGCAGGGGCCGTTATGGTCATGGTGCTGTGATTCCCTTTGGCCCTAGAATAATGCCCGAAAAGTTCTGAGGAAATAGTTGACTGGCTAACACAGGACACCCAATCTTCTACAGCTTCCGCTCGGAAGCTTGACGCACCATCCTCCTCCAGCTTAGCTTCGGGCACCTCTCAAGTTACCACTCACCCGCCTGCCGCCACCACCAACACTAGCACCACAGCCGCTTCACTTGATCTGTCAGAGGAGTTATTTACACATCAGTTGGAAGAAATGAGTGATGCGCAACCATTATTGCCAGAGGATGTAGATAACAGGGATATGTCTCAGTCAGGCAGCATTACACACATGGATGTACGGTGTGATGATGATGATGTTGTCATCAGTGAGGACAAGGAACGGGATATGGCTAGCTTGGTATCCAACCTTGTGCAAATGGGGAGTTTGCCGTTGTGCAAATGGACTGTTTGCGGTTGTTTGCGGTGCGTTAAACGGGGAGTTTGGTCTGTCACTGTGAAGCGGGCGTAACCCTTACACTACCTGATCGATACAACATCATACCTGATGTTTTAAAGCACGTTATTCCAAACAATTTAGGAATGTTAGGTGATTTATGCCCTTTATGGATTAAAACCAGACTCTGCATCAACTATGTAATTTTCCATGGGAGTTTTGCCATGGATCCCCCTCCGGCATGCCACAGTCCAGGTGTTAGTCCCCTTGAAACAACTTTTCCATCACTATTGTGGCCAGAAAGAGTCCCTGTGGGTTTTAAAATTTGCCTGCCTATTGAAGTCTATGGCGGTTCGCCCGGTTCGCCCGTTCGCGAACATTTGCGGAAGTTCGCGTTCGGAAAATTTTATGTTCGCGACATCTCTACACCTGACACTTATTCCACCCTGATGCTGTAGAATGGAAGGTTTTAATTCATACTTTTTGAGGGTGCCTCAAAAGAGAACCAGGAAAACCTAGGGATGTCCATTCAAAGTTCTAATACAGCTAGATCCAGTGGCTCTCCAAGCCTTAAATGAGCATTATAGGGTCAGGAACACAAATGCATATTTCTGACCCTGTAGGGTTAAAACCACCATCTAGACACCCTGGTCCCCTCATGACTCCCTAAATATAGTAAAATCTTACTTGTATTCAAGTCTGCAGCTGCTTATTTTGTCCCTGTTTCCTTTAGACCTGCCCACGGCCTGCAAACATCATCAGATGTGGTAGGCTGATCCAATCACAATGCTTCCCCGTAGGATTGGCTGAGACTGACAAAGAGGCAGATCAGGGGCAGAGCCAGCACAATTCAAACATAGCCTTGGCCAATCAGCATCTCCTCATAGAGATGGATTTAATCAATGAATCTCTATGAGGAAAGTTCAGTGTCTGCATGCAGAGGGAGGAGACACAATGTTTGGATGCATTTTAGGCAGCCAGGACCAAGGAAGGATCTCTAGTAGCCATCTAAGGAGTGGCCAGTGAAGTTATCACAAGGCTGTAACATAAACACTGCATTTTCTCTGAAAATACAGTGTTTACAGCAAAAAGCCTGAAAGGAATGATTCTACTCACCAGAACAAATGCAATACGCTGTAGTTGTTCTTGTGACTATAGTGTCCCTTTAATGTAAGCACCTGGCCATGATAAGGAGTCCTAGATTAATTACCTCCCCCTGGTGGCCACTGATTAATTCGATGACTGCATCCTCATTCAGGAGAACCACTGAACAGAAAGTGTTTAAATAATTAGTAGTTATCACATGATAAAATGAGCTGGACTGCTCTTTAAGCTAACAAAACCTAAACGGTTGCCTCTGTGAGTTTATAGTTACATAGTTACATAGGTGAAAAGAGACTTGAATCCATCAAGTTCAGCCTTCCTCACACGTTTTTGCTGTTGATCCAAAAGAAGGCAAAAAACCTAGTCTGAAGCGCTTCCAGTTTTTCAACAAACTAGGAAAAAATTCCTTCTTGACCCCAAAATAGCAGTCAGATGTCTCCTTGGATCAAGCAGCTGTTACCCCACTAATTAGAAATTATATCCCTGTATGTTATGTTTCTGCAAGTATTTATCCAATTGCAGTTGAAACATCTGTATGGACTCTGATAAAACCACCTCTTCAGGCAGAGAATTCCATATCTTTATTGCTCTTACTGTAAAAAAAACAAAACTTTTCTTTGCCTTAAATGAAATCTCCTTTCTTCCAGCCTAAATGCGTAACCTTGTGTCCTATGTATAGTCCTGTTTATGAATAGATTTCCAGATAAAGGTTTGTACTGGCCCCAAATATATTTGTATAATGTTATCATGTCCCCTCTCAGGTGCCATTTTTCCAAACTAAAGAGATTTAAATTTTTTTAACCTTTCTTTGTAACTAAAATGTTCCATCCCTTTTATCAACTTTATAGCTCGTCTCTGCACTTTTTCTAGTGCCATGATATCTTTCTTTAGAACAGGTGCCCAAAATTGCACAGTATATTTAAGGTGTGCTCTTACCAGCAATTTATAAAGAGGCAAAATTATATTTTCATCCTGAGAATTTATGCCTCTATTTATACATGACAAAACCTTAGTGGCCTTAGCAACTGCAGATTGATATTGCATATTGTTGCCTAATTTGTTGTCGATAACAATTCCCAAATCCTTCTCGTGTGTGGTTATCCCTAGTTCACTACCATTTAGGGTGTAAGTTGCTTGTACATTCTTAAATCCGAAGTGCATGTCAGGGTGGCGGTCCGGTGCCCGGAACCCAGGCACAGTGTCCAGGTGGGGGGGACCGGGACCCAATATGACTGATGTTAAGTGGGAATCTTCAGCATGGAGGTGGATTAGCTGGGTCTGGTGCAAGGTAACCGCACACCCCCTGGTGATGAGCACCAGCGTTTGTGCAGACACATACCAAGACCCTGATTGAGCTTAAGCAGATAACAGGAAATAGGAGCTATGAAATTAAGCAGACCTCCCAGGAGCTTAATAGGGAGGCTTTGCAACAGGATTGTATCCAGTACTAGAAACAAGGCAAGACTAGAGATAGGCACCAAACATGAAAACAAGACAGAACTAGTAGAACCCAGAACCAGAGAAGGATAGTAAGCTAAACCCAGAACATATACACAAGACATGAGGAAAACATGAACATAACATGGGCATGACTGGACAGGACTGTACATGGACTGGGTATACAAACTAAAACAAGACAGGATAACATAGGCAAAACAAGAGAATAAATAACTAAGTACTACATATGAAAATCATGGGGATTTAGTCACACTATATGATCATACATTGCGTAAGCCTGCCAACAACGCCAATGTACCCCATATCTGGCAGGTCCTACACTGACTAAAGTATGCTAAAACATCCTAAGTAGACACATTAGCTTTGAGCAGCTGCCTGCAGGGCTCTGAAACAGAAAGGAATGATGGAAAACAAACGGGTGTGGCAACATAAAACAAACATTTAAAGGAAACCTGGAGACTGGGAAATCCAGGGACGGACTATAGGAATGAACCCAGAAATCCCAGCATAAAGAAAACCAGACATAGAATAGAAAACCAAAAACCAAACAAGAATTGAAACAAGAGTACTGGATACCAGAAGCCAAGTCCAGACATCAGAACAGAGCAGAGCAGATCATGACAGTGCATAAGTTTGCATTTCTCTATGTTAAATTTCCTCTGTCATTTTAGTGCCCAGTCCCTCAATCTATCCAAATCCCTCTGCAGCAAAGCAATATCCTGCTCACATTTTATTACTTTACAAAGTTTTGTGTCATCTGCAAACACTGATACATGGCTTTCAATGCTCATTTCAAGATCATTTATAAATATGTTAAACAGAACCCTGAGGGACACCACTTACCACTTTTGTCCAGCCTGAAAATTTACCATTAATGAAAATTTGTTGTACTCTATCCTTAAAGCGGCACTGTCATGCCGAACTTACCTTTCCTCAATCTCTTCCTCTTCTCCCCCTCTCTCGGGATCTGTTATTCTTTTCTTCCTGTCTTCTTTAGTTTTCTTTAAAATCATAAGACAAAGTAGGGACTCTGTCTTATGGAGGATTCCTCCGCTTGACCAGCTCTGACCAGCGGAGGAGCAAAGTGTGCTTCATTTCCGCTGGTCAGACCAATTTTCCCATGATCCCTAGCTTTCCTCCCAGTTCCCACAATGCTTCCTGTCAGTATTGCCGAACGTCCTGTCACTTAGACAGAACGCCGGCAAAACTGCCGAATTGCATCCTAACAGAATGAGCACTGTTTCTCCATTGGTGTTAGGATGCAATTCGGTACTTTGTTCGGATCGGAATTTCATTCTAATGAATGAAACCCCGATCCTATTCATTGCTGTGGCTGCATCTTGCAGCCGCTTAGTAGATAACTCCCTAATTCCCACGGTATTAGGGAGCTATCTACTAAAAGGCTGAAAGACCTAAACTGGTCTTTCAGCCAACTTTACTAATACTAAGTAAAAATGACTTGGTATTAGTAAATAATATGCCCCTACTCGCTATACCGCGAGTAGGGGCATGTCTATTAAGCAGTGAGCAGCCTGTGGCTGCTCACTGTAAAAAAAAAATAAAAAAAATATTGCCCCCCACCCCTAAACGACGGGTGGGGGCTGTAAAGTAAAATATGGGAGGGAGACCTATTGTCCCCCCCCCCGGCCCCCACCCCTGAGTGGTGGGTGGGGGCCATAAAGATAATGAGGGGGGGGGACCTACTGTCCTCCCCCCCGGCCCCCACCCCTGGGCGGCGGGTGGGGGCCATAATGGTAATAAAGGGGGGGGGGGACCTACTGTCCTCCCCCCCTGCCCCCACCCCTGGACGGCGGGTGGGGGCCATGATAGTAGTAGGGAGGGGGGGGGACCTACTGTCCTCCCCCCGGCCCCCACCCCTGGCCGGCGGGTGGGGGCCATAATGGTAATAAGAGGGGGGGGGGACCTACTGTCCTCCCCCCCCGGCCCCCACCCCTGGGCGGCGGATGGGGGCCATAATGGTAATAAGAGGGGGAGGGACCTACTGTCCTCCCCCCCCCGGCCCCCACCCCTGGGCGGCGGGTGGGGGCCATAATAGTAGTAGGGGGGGGGACCTACTGTCCTCCCCCCCGGCCCCCACCCCTGGCCGGCGGGTGGGGGCCATAATGGTAATAAGAGGGGGGGGGACCTACTGTCCTCCCCCCCCCCGGCCCCCACCCCTGGGGGGCGGGTGGGGGCCATAATAGTAGTAGGGGGGGGACCTACTGTCCTCCCCCCCCGGCCCCCACCCCTGGGCGGCGGGTGGGGGCCATAATAGTAGTAGGGGGGGGGACCTACTGTCCTACCCCCCGGCCCCCACCCCTGGCCGGCGGGTGGGGACCATAATGGTAATAAGAGGGGGGGGGGACCTACTGTCCTCCCCCCCCCGGCCCCCACCCCTGGGTGGCGGGTGGGGGCCATCATAGTAATAAGGAGGGGGGGGCTACTGCTAAGTAAATCCCCCCCCCCATCAAGGTGACTAGGGGTGCCCAAGCCCCTAGTCACCCACCCCCCACCCAAATAAAAAATGCCCCTACCTACCCCCCTCACCCTAAAAAATAGTGAGGGGGGAATAAAATTTCTAACCTGTAAAGTAAAATTAAACTTACCATTCGACGTCTTCTTTTTTCTAAAATCTTCATTTTTCAGCCCCCAAAAAGGCCAAATAAAAAACCATCATAGCCGTCGAACTAAAAATAAAATAAAAAACCCGAGCGCAAAAAAAAAAAAAAAAAAAACCCGACGAAAAAGAAAAAACCCGAGCGCACATAAAAATAATCCATCTTCACCCATGGAGGGCTCCGCGCAGACTGACTTATAAAGCCTTGCCCCGCCCTGCAATTAGCCTAAGAACACTCTGATTGGTGGGTTTAAGCCAATTAGAGTGCTCTTTGTCATTTTACAAGCGTGGGAAAGTTCTTTGGAATTTTCCCACGCTTGTAAAATGACACAGAGCACTGTGATTGGATGGCTTGAAATCCATCCAATCACAGTGCTCTGTGTCATTTTACAAGCGTGGGAAAGTTCTTTGGAATTTACCCACGCTTGTAAAATGACACAGAGCACTGTGATTGGATGGCTTGAAATCCATCCAATCACAGTGCTCTGTGTCATTTTACAAGCGTGGGAAAGTTCTTTGGAATTTTCCCACGCTTGTAAAATGACACAGAGCACTGTGATTGGATGGATTTCAAGCCATCCAATCACAGTGCTCTGTGTCATTTTACAAGCGTGGGAAAGTTCTTTGGAATTTTCCCACGCTTGTAAAATGACACAGAGCACTGTGATTGGATGGCTTGAAATCCATCCAATCACAGTGCTCTGTGTCATTTTACAAGCGTGGGAAAGTTCTTTGGAATTTTCCCACGCTTGTAAAATGACACAGAGCACTGTGATTGGATGGATTTCAAGCCATCCAATCACAGTGCTCTGTGTCATTTTACAAGCGTGGGAAAGTTCTTTGGAATTTTCCCACGCTTGTAAAATGACACAGAGCACTGTGATTGGATGGCTTGAAATCCATCCAATCACAGTGCTCTGTGTCATTTTACAAGCGTGGGAAAGTTCTTTGGAATTTTCCCACGCTTGTAAAATGACACAGAGCACTGTGATTGGATGGATTTCAAGCCATCCAATCACAGTGCTCTGTGTCATTTCACAAGCGTGGGAAAATTCCATTGGATGGCATTATCGTTATGGCCCCCACCCGCCGCCCAGGGGTGGGGGCCGGGGGGGAGGACAGTAGGCCCCCCCCTTTTACCATTAGGGCCCCCACCCGCCGCCCAGGGGTGGGGGCCGGGAGCTGGAGGACAGTAGGTCCCCCCCCCTTATTACTATTATGGCCCCCACCCGCCGCCCAGGGGTGGGGGCCGGGGGGGAGGACAGTAGGTCCCCCCCCATTACTATTATGGCCCCCACCCGCCGCCCAGGGGTGGGGGCCGGGGGGGGGAGGACAGTAGGTCCCCCCACCTATTACTATTATGGCCCCCACCCGCCGCCCAGGGGTGGGGGCCGGGGGGTGGAGAACAGAAGGTCCCCCCCCCCGTATTACTATTATGGCCCCCACCCGCCGCCCAGGGGTGGGGGCCTGAGGGGAGGACAGTAGGTCCCCCCTCATTCCCATTATGGCCCCCACCCGCCGTCCAGGGGTGGGGGCCGGCGGGGGAGGACAGTAGGTCCCCCGTCCCCCCCTTATTACCCTTTTTTTTTTTTTTTACAGTGAGCAGCCACAGGCTGCTCACTGTTTAGTGGACATGCCCCTACTCGCGGTATAGCGAGTAGGGGCATTGGGGAGATTTTAATCTCCCTTGTGCTATTATGGGGGTCATATTGACCCCCATAGAGTGAGGAGGGGACCTGGGGGGCTTATGAAGTGGTGGGCTTATGAAGTGGAGCGCTGCTCCCTGCCGCTTCTGTCTTTACATATTGCAAGGAGGGAGCTGCACGCCGGTAGCTCCCTCCTTGTAATAAACCGAACAAACAAACGAACACTGATACACAGTGTTAGTTTGTTCGTCTGATTTTTTCTATTCATTCATTCGTCTGTCTGATGAATGAATGAATAGGTGAAATTCCCGTTCGCATGTCCAGATGTTTCACTGGGCATGTGCGGGAATCTCAGGGCTATCTAGTGTGGGTAGATGACGTGTCCCACAGGGACTTCACCTACCCACACAAAGATGGCGGCGCCCTGAATATAGATCGGGGCAGAAAATAAAGAATAAAAAATAGGTAATGTGGGGGGCATAGGGGCATTTGGGGGTGACTAGGGGGTCGATTGGATGTAGTTGAGGCGGGAGGGGTTTAAAAAAAAAAACGGAATTCGGCATGACAGTGCCGCTTTAAGCTAATTTTCTACCCAAGAACAAGCATATTCATCTAGACCAATTTGTTTTAGTTTGAAGACTAACCTATTGTGAGGAACCTATCAGGGTTTCTTTGCTGTTTTAAACAGCAACCCTTTCTGCTTCAGTGAATGAGTTTTCAGCTGCAATTACTATGAGCTCCTTCTGCTTGTTGCCACGGTTACTCACCTGAGAGTAGTAATCAACCCTGCTGCTAATCAGTTCTGCCTATTTAAGCAGCTAATCCCAGAACCTCCTTGCCCTTGCGTGGTTTCATGTTTCCCAGAAGTCTCCTTGTTCCTGTGTTTCCTGTTTGTTCCTGGTTCCTGACTCCGGCCTTGTTCCTGACTCCGCTGCTCTCCGTGCTCCTGATCCTGGCTTGTCTGACTACCCGCCCTGGTGACTGACCCCTGCTTGATTCCTGGACTTTGCTTTTGTTATTTATTTGTTATTTATTAATAAAGGTGTGTTTGCATCTAGTTCTGTCTCTGTCTGGTTCCTGGTCCCTGACATTACGCAAGGGCCATGAATACAGATGGTACAGGCAAGACACCTATACCTAACCAAGTTGACCAGAAAAAGATTTTTTGAAAAAAGACAAAAAGAACAAATCGGAATATCTCCATTAAATAAAAAAGACACTCCTGAAAATGACGAACCATCTCAATTACCAATAGTACACTCAAAATTGAAAACTAAGTCTAATTTCTATCCCCATATGGAAAAAAACAAGTATTTGGAATTATTTAATGAACTCGTCCAAGATGACTTGGAAAAAATCACACATAATAAATATACCCCTAATCTTTCCAAAAAAGAAAAAGAGGCAATAAAACAATTGACAGACAATTTTGATCTGATCATAAAAGAAGCCGACAAGGGAGGAGGGATAGTCATAATGAGCAGACTATTCTATATGACAGAGGCCAATAGACTCCTATGAGATTCTATTACATATAAAATCTTACCCAAAGATCCTACACCAACATTTTTACAAGACCTTAAAAATCTTTTATTAGTCGGGATGGAAAAAGAAATAATTACAAAAGAAGAATTTGACTATTTGTTAAACACAGAGTGTAAAATCGCAATATTTTATTTCCTCCAGAAAATCCACAAGGATCTAAGTAATCCTCCGGGACGTCCCATCATTAGTGGGATTGATTCCTTATCTTCCAGGTTATCCGAGTACGTTGATTTTTTTCTTCAACCTTATGTGCTAATGACTCCATCATATATTAAGGATACCAGACATATATTACACGACCTTCAAAAAATAGAGTGGAAACCCTCTTATATTATGGCCACTGTGGACGTCTCCTCCTTATATACCAGTATCCCCCATTGCAACGGGTTAAAAGCTATAAAAGAGATTTTGGTCTCGAAACAGTTATTAAACATACATCAGATAGATTTTCTGATTGACTGTATCAATTTTGTACTAACTAAGAACTATTTTTGGTTCAACTCCACTTTCTTTTTGCAGCTATGTGGCGTCGCCATGGGGACTAGATTCGCCCCGAGCTTTGCCAACCTGTACGTGTCCCATTGGGAGTCCAACACCATCACGATAGATGGAGCGGCTGGGGGCGGTCTGGTCCTATGGCGACGCTACATAGATGACATCCTAATTATATGGGAAGGTCCAACAGAGGAACTGGTATCCTTTATAAATAACATCAATGACAATGATTACAACTTACACTTCACATCAGTTATACATGCCACATCTATCAATTTTCTAGATCTTACCCTTTATGTTGAAGGAGAACAACTGAAAAGTAAAACCTTTTTCAAAAGCACAGATTGTAACACAGCTATCAATAGGTCTAGTTCACATCATGGCCCTTGGCTTACAAATGTGCCTAAGGGCCAAATGATGCGTCTAAGACGTAATTGTACAGACTTATCTACATTCGAAGAACAAAACCAGATTATCAAAAAAAGATATTATGAAAAAGGATACGATCTAGATAAAATGAATCAGGATGAGGAAGAAATAAAAAGTTTAGAGAGACAATCCTTATTGGAAAATCAAGACAATCCACAAAAAAATAAAAAGAGAAATCACATTAACAATAAATTTGAATATGCATTCATCACCAGATTTAATTCTCAGGCTAAAAGAATGGAAAAAATCCTGAAAAAACATTGGCACATATTGAGGAAAGACGACATATTAGGAAAGATAATCCCTGAAAAACCATATGGTAATATATAAAAAAGCAGAAAATCTAAAAAATCAGTTAGCACCGAGTTTATTAAATACAAAAAAAGCCAATACTCATTTATTTGATTTAAAAGGTTTCTACAGTTGCGGAAAATGTTCCACTTGTAAATTTCAAAAAAGAACAACACACGATTTTATAGGCACTTATACAAATAAAAAGTATGAGATCAAGAAGTTTATTCAGTGTTCCACCACGTTTGCCATCTACCTTCTACAATGTGGTTGTGGTGCACAATATATAGGAAGAACTACACGAAAATTGCATACTAGATTAGCTGAACATTTTTACAATATCCGCACCAATAAAACTGAACACAGTGTTCCAAAACACTGCAACACATGTCCGGCCTTTTCATGGGAGAATTTTACAGCAATCGGGATAGATAAAGCCGAGAAAAATTGGAGGGGAGGAAATAGATCCATATTATTAAATAAAAAAGAAGCACAATGGATTTATAATTTAGGTACCCTTAAAAAAGGCCTTAATATGGATATAGACCTCACAGGATTAATCTGATTTTTCAGGGTTATCTCTTTTTTCCTTTGCTGGACTTTTTCCTTTCTCCCCCCCTTTTATTATCGGTCTTTTTTTATCGGTCTTTTTTTGGTCTCTGTTCACTATATGCCTTTTTTCTTTATATATTACTTGTATATTTTTATGTATAGGTTGTATATTATTGTCAATATACCATATGTTTATGCTTCTTGTGATTTCTAATTCTTGTCTCTTAAGTCCACAGAAGTCTTTTTGGGAGTAACAATAATCTCATTGGAGTGTTATAAATTATTAATTTTTTATACTGTCTTGTTTTATAATAAAATGTATTCATGATATACAGATGGAAAAAGTGTCCCAATATTACTGGATATATATATATATATACATTTAGATTTTCATTAGATTTAGATTTTTAGATTTTTATTTTTAATTTCATTTTTACTTATATTTATTTTTACTTATAGTTATATTCATGTGTTGAAGTATGTACCCTTTCATTTTGGGTCACTTTAAATTTACTATGTAGTAGTCTGTTGTCCGAGGGGTTCCTTTCTCGCTTATGCGTTCCAGTATGAAACGCATAGAAGTTTTTTCTTGATCGCTAAACCGGAACCGGAAGTGACGCCGGATACACTCAGTGCGTTCCAAGCTGAAACGCACATGAAGACGGAAACACACAGGTGCATCACATCTCGGCAATTCCGGCGGCAGTTTTTAAATGGCGACCCCTGGAACGGAACAACCACAATCCCTGAGGAAGTCACCTAGACGAAACGCGTCGGATTACACCACTTGGGGACTTACTTTGATGCTGTTGATACCACCTTAGTGTGGATTTTATGCTGTTTTACTTGGTTCCTTTTGTAAGTGCATTTGTACATTAAATTTTTTCGATATAATTTTCTGTCTGCACTATCATTTGGTTTCTTTTATTCCAAGTTCATAGAAAAGTCTGCTATTCCATATATGCTGAAAATCCTGCCTGACTGAGGATGATGGGCCTGTTTTACATGGAAATCTTGTGAGTTCCATACAATCATCTTGCGTGTCACAATATTTTGTTTCTGTAATGCACTATATGCGATTTATTTATTTTATACAGATATCGCTTACTTCATCATTATAAGGTTGTATATATATTTTTATATCTGCACCTTAGAAGTGTTCATTTTACACTTTGCATCCCTACTTCCTTTTTGTTTTATATTATTGTATTGGTGTTTATAGAGGGCACACTGTTTAGTAGGTTTGCTGTTTCCAGCGGTTTTTTAGTGGTTGGGTACCTTTTTGTCTTACCTATACCTAACCTACTTACCTGGTGGGACCAGCAGAACCACCATTTGGACCAGTATGCCCATCTGGATCCAGTACCCGGCCAGCCTGCGATTGCGGCCGCCTCTGCCTCACTTCCTGTTCTAGCACCGGTTGTAGCCTCCAAACCTGTAGCGGCTAGAGGAATGACTGGGTCTGCCCCGCTCCCTCAGTACTTTGGGGGCAACCCAGCTCAGTGCAGACAATTCATAAATCAGGTTAAAGGATACCTTGAAATCCTGCCCCAGGCATTTCCTACAGACAGTGACAAAGTTCGCTTCGTGATTTCTTTGCTGTCTGAAAAGGCCCTAGCTTGGGCAAAACCTCTCTGGGAGGCAGAGAAGCCTATTATTTACAATTACCCTGAATTTGTTGCGTCCTTCAAAAGGGTTTTTGATATTCCAGCTCGCTCCACCCCTACTGCCGAACTACTCATGTCTAATGCTCAGGGCACAAAAACTATTGTCGAGTATGCCAGTGAATTCCATACCATGGCAGCAGAAGGTGGCTGGAACAACGAGACTCTCGTGGCTGCCTTTGCACAGGGTCTCTCTGATGTGTTTAAAAATGAGATTGCAGCCAGAGAATTACCTAAAGATCTCGAGGAACTGATATCATTTGTCACCCTCATTGACATCAGACTCCGAGAGAGATCCTCATCCAGGGAGCGCCTGCGGAGGCCTCTTGTGGCACCTCCCATGCCTCCTGGTCCTGAGTCCTCTGTCTGTGTGGAGCCAAGGCGGTTAGGCTTCTCACGCCTCTCGGTCGAGGAGAGAGCATTTAGGAGGAGGGAGGGTCTGTGCCTATACTGCGGACACCACGGTCACATGTTAAAGTTTTGCCCGATTCGTCCGGCAAAGGGCCCGCACCCAAGATACTGTCAGGGGCAGATCTTGGGTGGTCTTTCTGCAGACCCAGAGATATGTGTGGGCAAACCCTTGGTGCCTATTATCCTCTCCTGGCCTGATTCATCCTTTAAAACCCGGGCATTTCTTGATTCTGGGCCCGCAGGCTTGTTTATAGATTGTGCATTTGCATCAAAGCACTCTATATCCTTACAGTCTCGCAACTTTCCACTAGTCTTCAAAGCCATCGATGGCAGACCAATACAGCCAACCCACGTGACCCAAGAAACCGTGCCCATATCTCTGGCTGTAGGGGCTCTACATCATGAGACGATCCAATTCCAGGTCATTTCCTCTCCATATATATCATGGTCCCAGCAATGCCCATTTTCCTGTCTCCAGAAACCGGTCAAAGTTTTGGGCACATGTTCTGCCTCTTCCTTACCCGCTGAGTACCAAGAATTCCAAGATGTATTTGACAAAGGTCAAGCCAGCGTTCTGCCACCACACCGTCCGTATGACTGTGGTGTCGAACTCCAACCTGGTGCCAATCCTCCCCGTGGCCGGATTTACCCACTGTCTGTAGCAGAGAATCGAGCCATGGAGGAGTACGTTACCGATGCACTGTCTAAGGGTTTTATTCGGACGTCATCTTCTCCTGCCGGGGCCGGCTTTTTCTTTGTAAAAAAAAAAAGATGTCGAGTTGAGACCCTGTATCGACTATAGGGGTCTCAATCGCATTACTATTAAGAATGCCTACCCCATTCCATTAATCACAGAGTTATTTGACCGCCTCAAGGGAGCAACGGTCTTCACCAAACTTGATCTGAGAGGGGCATATAATCTCGTCCGGATAAAAGAGGACCACGAATGGAAAACCGCATTTAACACCAGGAGTGGCCATTACGAATACCTAGTAATGCCCTTTGGTCTTTGCAATGCTCCGGCGGTTTTCCAAGAATTTATAAATGACGTCCTGCGAGATATGCTGTAGCAATGTGTGGTGGTTTATCTTGATGATATTCTTATCCATTCCACATCTCTCGAGAACCATCACGCAGACGTTTCTCGTGTTCTACAGAGACTTAGAGAAAATAATCTGTTCTGCAAATTGGAGAAATGTGAATTGAACTGCAAACAGGTCACATTCTTGGGATATGTTATCTCAGATGCTGGATTCTCTATGGATCCTGAGAAACTTTCGGCTGTACTAAAATGGCCTCGACCTACGGGTCTTCGCTCTATACAACGTTTTCTCTTGCTTCGCCATTTATTATCGGAAGTTCATACGCAACTTTTCTTCCTTGGTTAAACCTCTCACGGACATGACCAGGAGAGATGCTGATCCACAGCATTGGTCACAAGAAGCCATTATTGCCTTTGAGTCTCTCAAAGTCGCCTTTGCTGCTGCTCCTATACTGGCACACCCTAACCCTGCCTTACCATTCATTCTTGAAGTCGATGCGTCTGAGACAGGAGTACGCGCCCTCATGTCTCAACGTCCTAACCCTGAGAGCTCCAGGCATCCGTGCGGGTATTTCTCGAGGAAATTGAACCCGGCGGAATGCAATTACCAGATTGGTGATAGAGAACTTGTAGCCATAATTTTAGCTCTCAAAGAATGGAGGCACCTTCTTGAGGGTACTTCAGTGCCAATCCTCATTCTCACAGACCACAAGAATCTTACATATCTTTCCGAAGCTAAGCGGCTTTCCCCCCGGCAAGCTAGATGGGTTCTCTTCCTATCAAGATTCAATTATGTGGTTTCTTACTTGCCCGGTACTAAAAACATTTGGGCTGATGCCTTGTCTCGACAGTTCTCCCCTCCATCTAGAGAGGAGATAACCCCTACTCCTGTGATTCCTCCTGACCATATACTGGCAACCATCTGTACTAACCTCACCTCACCCCTAGGCGAGGAGATTCTGGCTGCACAAATTAATGCTCCTCCAGAGAAAACTAATGGCTGTTGTTTTGTACCTATTAACCTCTGTACGAAACTATTGAGTACATACCACAACCCCAAAGCAGCTGGACATCCAGGCAAAAACCAGTTAATCTGGTTTGTCTCCCGGCAATTTTGGTGGCCTAGTCTCCGTTCGGATGTCACCGCTTTGGTATGCTGCCTGTCCTGTGTGCGCTCAAAATAAAACCCCACGACGCCCTCCAGTGGGCCTCCTGCAAACCATACCTAATGGTGAACGACCCTGGACCCACTTGTCCATGGATTTTATCGTAGATCTTCCGGTCTCCCGTGGCAATACAGTCATTCTCATGGTTGTTGACCGATTCTCGAAGATGTCGCATTGCATTCCCTTGAAAAAACTACTAACTTCCCAGGAACTTGCAACAATTTTTGCTCGGGAGGTCTTTCGTTTGCATGGGTTACCCAAAGTGATAGTCTCAGATAGGGGTAGCCAGTTCGTGTCCAGATTTTGGAGAGCCTTTTGTACACAAATGGGAATTCAGCTTTCCTTCTCCTCGGCCTACCACCCGCAATCCAATGGTGCAGCGGAACGAGCTAACCAAACACTGGAACAGTTTCTGCGTTGCTACATTTCTGACCACCAGAACAACTGGCCTGACCTGCTTCCCTGGGCGGAGTTTGCCCACAATAGTGCGATTAATGCCTCTTCCCGGCTATCCCCATTCTTGGCAAACTATGGGTTTCAACCATCCATGTTGCCTGATACGTTCTTGCCACAGGGGATACCGGCATTGGAGGAACATCTCAGGGAACTCCGTTCCACTTGGGTGCAGGTTCAGAATTCTTTGCAACGCCAATGCAGAACTACAAACTCCAGGCTGACCGCAGACGCCTTCCTGCACCTACCTATCAGGTTGGAGAGAGGGTCTGGCAGTCTTCCAGCAACCTACGCCTCCGTGTTCCCTCACAAAAACTGGCACCCCGATACGTTGGCACATTTTGTATACTTCGAAGGGTTAACCCTGTTGCTTACGCACTTGACCTTCCTGCTAACATGCGCATCTCAAATGTTTTCCATGTTTCCCTCTTGAAACCGTTGGTTTGTAATCACTACACCACCTCAGTGCCACGTCCACGTCCTGTTCTGGTTGACAATCATGAGGAATATGAAATACGCAGCATCATTTACTCACGGGTCTTCAGAGGACAGATCCAAATACTTGGTGCACTGGAAAGGATACGGTCCAGAGGAACGCTCCTGGGTTCCAGCCTCTGATGTCCATGCACCATCCCTCCTTCGTTCCTATCACGCCCGCTTCCCCATGAAGCCCGGCCCCACCAGCAGAGATGGGGGGAGTCGTTGAGGGGGAGGTACTGCCAGGGTTTCTTTGCTGTTTTAAACAGCAACCCTTTCTGTTTCAGTGAATGAGTTTTCAGCTGCAATTACTATGAGCTCATTCTGCTTGTTGCCACGGTTACTCACCTGAGAGTAGTAATCAACCCTGCTGTTAATCAGTTCTGCCTATTTAAGCAGCAAATCCCAGAACCTCCTTGCCCTTGTGTGGTTTCCTGTTTCCCAGAAGTCTCCTTGTTCCTGTGTTTCCTGTTTGTTCCTGGTTCCTGACTCCAGCCTTGTTCCTGACTCCGCTGCTCTCCGTGCTCCTGATCCTGGCTTGTCTGACTACCCGCTCTGGTGACTGACCCCTGCTTGATTCCTGGACTTTGCTTTTGTTATTTATTTGTTATTTATTAATAAAGGTGTGTTTGCATCTAGTTCTGTCTCTGTCTGGTTCCTGGTCCCTGACAGAACCGTATCAAATGCCTTGGCAAAATCCAAGTAGATCACATCTACTGCAACACCCTGATCTATACTTCTACTTACTTCTTCGTAGAATGCAATTAGGTTAGTTTGACATGACCTATGTTTCATAAAACCATGCTGATTATTGCTAATAACAAAGTTCTTCCCAATTAAATCCATGAATATTATCCCTTATTCCCAGTCACAGAAGTTAAGCTCACGGGTATATAATTTCCAGGCAAGGATGTTGAACTCTTTTTAAATATAGGAACAACATCTGCCTTCCTCCAATCCTCCAGTACAATAACTGAAACAAAAAAATCTTGAAAAAATAAATACAGAGTTTCACTTATTTCCCCACTTAGCTCCTTAAGTACTCATGGGTGAATACAGTCAGTCCCCGGAGCTTTATTTACATTAATTTTCTTTAACTGCTGTAGCACCTTGTCTCGAGTCATCCAATCACAAGTTATCTGCAAGTTTTTTGCAGCATTCATTTGCATATCTCTTGCCATAGGATCCTCATTAATATATACTGAAGAAAAATAGTTATTTAAAATGTCTGCCTTTTCCTGGTCTTCATTAGCTTACAGACCCATCTTTTGTTTCCAGTGTACCTACACTTTCATTTTTTGTTTTTTAAGAAAAAAATGTTGGGGTTGGTTTTGCATTCTTTGGCTATCAACTTCTCATTTTTAGTTTAGCCAATTTAGTTGCCTTTTTGCAAGCATTATTGGCTTCCTTATATCTTATATAGGATGCCTCTGATTTGTCCGACTTAAATGCTTTAAATGCCCTTTTCTTATTTTTAATCTCTTGTTTACATAGTCCAGTTTATTTTAAATTTACATGTTGTGCTAAGGAATCAATTAAGTTATGATAAATAATGTGCCAGGAGGGGTTTAATCAAAGTATTGCAATACATTCTTGAATGGCTAGATTTCTGTTATGTGCATTCGACACAATGCAAGGCAGCACTTTTTATGCAGAGCTTTTTAAACTGATATCAATCCAGGGAAACAAAATAAAACATACAACCTTGTAGGTTATTCACCAAACACCAAATTCTATCAAACTGAAACTTATATGTTAACATTTAGGCTCAAATAGCTAATGAAAAGTGTTTCCAGATAAACTACTTTAGACTTAATTTTTCCATTTGTATAACATTTCTCTTGTTTACATAGTCCAGTTTATTTTAAATTTACATGTTGTGCTAAGGAATCAATTAAGTTATGATAAATAATGTGCCATGAGGGGTTTAATCAAAGTATTGCAATACATTCTTGAATGGCTAGATTTCTGTTATGTGCATTCGACACAATGCAAGGCAGCACTTTTTATGCAGAGCTTTTTAAACTGATATCAATCCAGGGAAACAAAATAAAACATACAACCTTGTAGGTTATTCACCAAACACCAAATTCTATCAAACTGAAACTTATATGTTAACATTTAGGCTCAAATAGCTAATGAAAAGTGTTTCCAGATAAACTACTTTAGACTTAATTTTTCCATTTGTATAACATTTTTTTGTAATTCGGATTTTAATGAATACCCTTGTAGATGAGGTACAGAGAAGAACAAGTCAGAGTGTCTACTGGTTGCTTCATTGATTACATTTTAAAAAGGTTAAGTTTAACATTTACTCTTTGAAACAATTTGGATGAATTTGACATATTTTTCCAAGTGTTATTTCCTTTCACTACATCTACGTATAAAAATATTTATAAGCACTTATATTTTCCCTTGATGAATGCGCTAAAAAGTTTTAAAATATTTCCAGTTAATTTGAACAATGAAATCATTGAAGACATTCTCAAAGTGGTGTTTCTTAATTTTCTGACTAATAATTGAAAAAGAAAACCACTGCAAAAATTTAATTTATTCCTTATTGTTCTTGTAAATCATCTTGATGTTGGGAAACTACTTCAACATTCTAACATTGATTACAAGAGTATTATAATTGGAAGATGTTCGAGAACATCAGCAAATGGTGTTTTCTAAAAGCAGTCCTTCATTAACATCTGCTGGGTTCAGCTGGGTACCTCTACAAAATCACTCATTTGGCAGTTTAGGTAATTACTTCATTGTTTTTTTTAGATCATATTTTCATAGTAACATAATAAGCTTCCAATGGAACAAAATACTCAAAAACATATTTTATTTATTTCACTAAGATGCAAGTCCTAGAAATAAGGTTTTTTTTAAATGTATGTTTTTCAATTTATTAAAATGCATGTTTTTATTCTCCAACTCTAATGCAAATGCGTAAAAACAAAATCTGTGCTTATATAAGTACACCATTCACTGTTTTACTTATGAAGAAAGGCTAGAAATTTCAATGAGATTGTCTACATCAGATTGGAATTAGATCAATGGTTTCCAACCTTATTTCATTAGAGTACCCTTTGGCAGCCCATTTCCATAAATTGTACCCCTGATATTAGCGAAATCTTTGTAATTCAAATAGTTGTTATTTCAAATGCAAACGTTTCTCTGTGCCCCATCTCCTCCTTTTCTTTGCCCCAGGCTCTCCCTGCTTCTCCTCTTCCCCAGGCCTCCCTATTGTTCCTCTGTGCAAGGCTCTCCTGGTTTCTCCTCTGTGCAAGGCGCTCTCTGCTTCTCCTCTGCCCCAGACTCTTCCTCTGCCCCAGGCTCTTCCTCTGCCCCAAGCTCTCCCTGCTCTTCCTCTGCCCCAGGCTCTTCCTGGTTCTTCTCTGCCCGAGGTTCTCCCTGCTTCTCCTCTACCCCAGGCTCTCCCTGATCTCCCTCTGGCCCAGGTTCCCCTGCTCTTCTCTGGCCCTAGACTCCCTAGACTTCCCCTGCTTCTCCTCTGCCCCAGGCTCTCCTTGATTCTCCTCTGCCCAAGGCTCTCCCTGCCCAAGGCTCTCTCCTTTGCCCTAGACTCTCCCTGCTATTTCTCTGGCCTAGGCTCTCCAGCATCCCCCTGCTTGTCTTCTGTCACAAGTGTGTGTATGTATCTATATATCCACACACATTAACACACATGCAGATACACAAACACCCACAGTAACACACATGCAGATACAAAGACACACAGATGCACACACCAACACACATGCAGATACACAGATACAAATACTGACACACATACAGTTGCACAGACACACACTGACTCACATGCAGTTACATAGATACAATCACTGATAAACATACAGATAGAGACACACAGATACAAACACAGACACACATGCAGATACACAGATACACTGCATTTGTGTTAGTATGTGTATCAGTGTGTCCGTGCATCTGCATGTGTCAATGTGTGTATTTTTATCTGTACATGTGTCAATGATTGTATCTGTATTTCTGTACATCTGAATGTGTGTCAGTGTGTGATTATCTGTATGTGTCAGTGTTTGTATCTTTGTATCTGCATGTGTGTCAGTTTGTGTATGTGTCAGCATGTGTGTATCTTACATATACACAGACATACAGATACAGACACATACAGACATACAGATACACACACCAACACAGACATGCAGATACAAACACTGACAGACACACACAGACATACACACACAAATTAACACATTGATAGACATACAGATACGCACACAGATACACAGATACACAGACATACAGATAACATACACTCATACACACAGGCATACAGATATACACAGATAAACAGATACATATGCTGACACAAACACTCACACAGACATACAGATACACAAAGAAAAACAGACATTCAGATATGCACATTGACACAGATACAAACATTGCCACACATGCAGACACACACTGATACACATGTAGATACCCAGACATACTGATACACAGACACACTGATACACACACAGCTACACTGACACACATACAGATACACTAAAACACATACAGATAACAGACATACAGATGAACACACTGACATACATACAGATACATGGACATGCAGACACATACATTGGCAAGGCAAAATGATCTCTTGGTATGTGAAAAAGAAAAATTAGCATAATGAAAAATACCACAGTGTGGACAGGAAAAGGTTGTGTGGCCTTTTATGGGCTTGCATTTATTCCTGCCCAATGGGAGTGAGGGAGGTACCCTGGAGTAGTGCTGCCATGGCCATGGCTGGGAAATATTTATATATATATATAAACAATGATTTCACATCTTAGAGATTGTAATAGTTTTATTTAAAAAACCCTTAACCTAGGCAAAAAATTATGGAGGTTTAGTTACATTATATGATCATATATATGTTTCATACATATTCCAATGGTGACACTAGTGGCAAGAATAAAATCCAAGCCATCAAAACATATGCCCTACAAGTCATCAGGTACCCAGATGAAATAATAACCTGGCCAAAAGAAGAACTGGTCACAGTGGATGTCAAGACAAGGAAACGACTACTATGAATGAAGGATTCCACCCATTATCCAGCATGCAGAGTTTTTACACCAGCCATAAGGATGTCGGTGCCCGACGAGTGTCAAGGCCACAGTCCTGGATAAACCACAGAGCATACTCATGAAGATGGCTCCCAAAGATGAACTGTTAAGGGATTGCCTGCAACAACAACAGATAGATGATGGAGAAAAAGAGGTGGTTTCATGGCAAGACAAACCTCCCCATGGTGTGTACCTCCGGCAGATAGTGAATGTGGCTATGTGCCGCTTTTTCCTCCCAAAGAGTTATAGTTGTAATCAAAACTATTCAAAATGAAAACAATTGAAAAAACTCAACACAGTGAATGTTTTAAGTGGTTTCCTCAAATTCAACTGAAAATGCAACTTATAGCTACAGTGCCTCAATTCCTAATTAGATACAGGCCCCCCTCCATGTTCACAAAAAAAAAATGTATTTACCTTTTTCCAGCGCAGAGGCTCCCTTTGCACTGCTTACATCTCCAACTCCTGTAACATCATTAAGGAGTCATAGCCTCCTCCGGCGATGATCAAATCCAGTGTTTGTCATAAAAAGAGCATTGGAGACCTAATGCACATGCACAAAGAGTGCCACGTGAATTTCCAAACTAACCAATAGCAAAGTAATATATTCAGTGCTTTCCTATAGGCTTCTGTATCACTTGGCTTGCTTAGCAAAATAGCCTCTAGTGGCTGCTAGGATTTTTTTGTGATTCAGTAGTTTTTTCTAGTTGTAATGAGATTTTAATGTTATTTATTTAACTATTTCTGGGGTTGAAGGAAATAAGCTTTAAGAAGAAAAATACATCTCTAATGGTAAATATAATTCTGCAATGTATGCTCTATTCTGTTAGGACAGTAAGCAGCGACTGACTTTTTGCTGTTTAGTATTTATGCCCCTACCCTTAATAAGAGGGTCATCTTGATCCAATCAGGTCTTATTTGTTAATATAACCCTTCATTGGATTGAGAAATTGTAGTGAGAGGTTAACAATTCAAATGGTTGTCTGAATTCAATTGCAATGAACCAAAAACATGGACAGAATTTGGGTCAACAGAATAGTTTTTGAATTTTCTGATGATCCTATTTGATGAACCAAATTATCTCAAAATAAGTTTTGTATTGTTGCATTTCCCAAGTAGTATTGGGGCTGGGACAGTGTTAGAATATGTTGAATATCCTGGTGTAGTAATTGAACTGGAGCTTAAACTGGTCTTTCTCTATGTAGATTATCATTAGTCTCTTGGACTATGTACTTATTACCATTAAGATGTCTTTATTTTGTTTTATTTCAAATTGAGGAATTTCCTCTAGTTCCATATTCTCTACTATTTCTTCACTAAGTTGAGTTGATTAAACTTAAATTGGTAATTGTGGTAAAACATGTATCATAATTTAATTTATTGTAAGCAATCTCATTAAAACCGATATGATAAAACAAGGACAAAACATTGCACTTTATCACTGATTAATGATCATTGCTCCAATAAACACTTTTGACACTGTTGCAACCAAATCACATAATCATATTTAATTAATTATCATAACTCACTTACCAATTAAATTACACCATACATGGTAATTTGTTTCTACTCAAGGACAATGCACATGATATGAAAGTGACAAATTGTATCATTTAAGATATATTTCAAAATTATTATAAATCATAACATGTTTATATAAAATAATTTAGGGTCGTTAACAAACCATAGTTTATTTTGTTTTTAATCTGCACTTAAGTGACATATTATTGATAGATTTAATCTCATTAAAAGGAAAGGTTAAAGGATCTTAATATGTATAGCTATATATGTAGAGCTTGGAGGAAAGACGAGACAGGGGGGATATGATAGAAACATTTAAATACATAAAAGGAATCAACACAGTAAAGGAGGAGACTATATTTAAAAGAAGAAAAAAGACCACAACAAGAGGACATAGTCTTAAATTAGAGGGGCAAAGGTTTAAAAATAATATCAGGAAGTATTACTTTATTGAGAGGGTAGTGGATGCATGGAATAGCCTTCCAGCTGAAGTTGTAGAGGTTAACACAGTAAAGGAGTTTAACCATGCATGGGATAGGCATAAGACTATCCCAGCTATAAGATAAAGCCAGGGACTAATAAAAGTATTTAGAAAATTGGGCAGACTAGATGGGCCGAATAGTTCTTATCTGCCGTCACATTCTATGGTTTCTATGTTTCATGTTGCTTCTATTTTGTAATCATGATTAGTGAGTTATATTTTAATTAAAATACATTTGCATGAAATCACTTAGATTTAAACAATGTTTTAGAGGGAATTTAAACTCTTTTACAATTTTCCAATTTTTCTTACTTAGTCTATGTTATAAAACTTGTAAACACTAGATAATATCTCTTTAAAAAAATGATACTCCTATATGAAATCAGAGTTAAATTACTACACACTTAGGTGCAATCCCAGTTCACCAATATAGAGTAGTGGTATGATAACAAGTGGAGCAATGTGGTGGGAAAAATACATAAAGTATACAAACTGATAAAATTGTTCCTTCCAATAGGAGTTTGTAGAATATGTAAGAGAAAAGATAAACAGAAAAAAATAGTGCAGATTGTTTTATATAGACATGTTTTCAATGCATCTTATTGCATATAGGAATTTGTATCCAGAATTGATGTGTGTATTTAATTCACAGAATCCTGTGATGTACAATGAGTTGCTTAACCCCTTAACGCCGTTACGGCGTTCTATGCCGTCGCGGCTTTATAGGGCTTTAAAGCCGTTGCGGCGGCATAGAACGCCGTAACGGCTGAAGCCCCCAGGAGGTAAGCTATACTTACCTCCGCCGCGATCCTCTTCTGGGGGTCTGCCTGAGAGCCCAGGCAGCCCCCCTCCGGCAAATGAGGCCCCCGGGGGCCATGTGATCGCTCTCAAAGAGCGATCACATGGCCCCCTATAGCTGGCTATGGATCTGCCAGCAGGGGGACTGTCTAAAATATTAGAGAGTCCCCCTGCTGGTAGGTAGTGTAAAAAAAAAATTAAATACACATGTTAAAATAAAATACAAGTATTTATATATATATAATATATGTATATACAGGGAGTGCAGAATTATTAGGCAAGTTGTATTTTTGAGGATTAATTTTATTATTGAACAACAACCATGTTCTCAATGAACCCAAAAAACTCATTAATATCAAAGCTGAATATTTTTGGAAGTAGTTTTTAGTTTGTTTTTAGTTATAGCTATTTTAGGGGGATATCTGTGTGTGCAGGTGACTATTACTGTGCATAATTATTAGGCAACTTAACAAAAAACAAATATATACCCATTTCAATTATTTATTTTTACCAGTGAAACCAATATAACATCTCAACATTCACAAATATACATTTCTGACATTCAAAAACATAACAAAAACTAATCAGTGACCAATATAGCCACCTTTCTTTGCAAGGACACTCAAAAGCCTGCCATCCATGGATTATGTCAGTGTTTTGATCTGTTCACCATCAACATTGCGTGCAGCAGCAACCACAGCCTCCCAGACACTGTTCAGAGAGGTGTACTGTTTTCCCTCCTTGTAAATCTCACATTTGATGATGGACCACAGGTTCTCAATGGGGTTCAGATCAGGTGAACAAGGAGGCCATGTCATTAGATTTTCTTCTTTTATACCCTTTCTTGCCAGCCACGCTGTGGAGTACTTGGACGCGTGTGATGGAGCATTGTCCTGCATGAAAATCATGTTTTTCTTGAAGGATGCAGACTTCTTCCTGTACCACTGCTTGAAGAAGGTGTCTTCCAGAAACTGGGAGTTGAGCTTGACTCCATCCTCAACCCGAAAAGGCCCCACAAGCTCATCTTTGATGATACCAGCCCAAACCAGTACTCCACCTCCACCTTGCTGGCATCTGAGTCGGACTGGAGCTCTCTGCCCTTTACCAATCCATCCATCTGGCCCATCAAGACTCACTCTCATTTCATCAGTCCATAAAACCTTAGAAAAATCAGTCTTGAGATATTTCTTGGCCCAGTCTTGACGTTTCAGCTTGTGTGTCTTGTTCAGTGGTGGTCATCTTTCAGCCTTTCTTACCTTGGCCATGTCTCTGAGTATTGCACACCTTGTGCTTTCGGGCACTCCAGTGATGTTGCAGCTCTGAAATATGGCCAAACTGGTGGCAAGTCGCATCTTGGCAGCTGCACGCTTGACTTTTCTCAGTTCATGGGCAGTTATTTTGCGCCTTGGTTTCTCCACACGCTTCTTGCGACCCTGTTAACTATTTTGAATGAAACGCTTGATTGTTCGATGATCACGCTTCAGAAGCTTTGCAATTTTAAGAGTGCTGCATCCCTCTGCAAGATATCTCACTATTTTTGACTTTTCTGAGCCTGTCAAGTCCTTCTTTTGACCCATTTTGCCAAAAGAAAGGAAGTTGCCTAATAATTATGCACACCTGATATAGGGTGTTGATGTCATTAGACCACACCCCTTCTCATTACAGAGATGCACATCACCTAATATGCTTAATTGGTAGTAGGCTTTTGAGCCTATACAGCTTGGAGTAAGACAACATGCATAAAGAGGATGATGTGGTCAAAATACTAATTTGCCTAATAATTCTGCACACAGTGTATATTATATATATAATATATATACATATTATATATATGTAACGTCATACGTAATGTATTTTAATATTAATATTAGTATATATATTAGTATTAAAATACACTTAGAATGACGTTACATATTATATATATATACGTATAATTACAATAATAAATAAATAAAATAATAAAATAAATAAATAAAATATTGAAACAAAATTTAAAATAAATTATATATTCATATGTAATTTCATTCTAACTGTATTTTGTTATTAATATATATATATTGGAAACAGAATACACTTAGAATGACATTCTATATATATCTATCTATATATAAAATACAAATAACCGCAAATATATATAGATAGATAAATACATATAATTACATGAAAGATTACATTAGTATACACGTAGAATTTAAATACCTATAAATGCATATATATTAAAATTCTACGTGTATATTTAAGTAATTTTTTAACATAATTATGTCATTTAATTAATTAAAATTTGATTGACATGCCTGACAACACAGGGAGAAAGTGCAGAGAATTTAATTCGCAAGCACTATATTTGACCCTGTAACTCTCCAAGACACCATAAAACCTGTATATAGGGGGTACTGTTTTACTCGGGAGACTTTGCTGAACTCAAATATTAGTGTTTCAAACTGGTAAATTGTATTACAACGATGATATTTTAAGTAAAAGTCACGTTTTTTGCATTTTTTACAAACAAACGGCACTTTTATGGACTATATTATTGTTGTAATATGTTTTACTGTTTTAAAACACTAATATTTGTGTTTAGTGAAATCTCCCGAGAATAACAGTACCCCCCATGTACAGGTTTTATGGTTTTTTGGAAAGTTAGAGAGTCACATATAAGGCTCGCATTTCATTTTTTTGACATTGAAATTTGCCAGATTAGTTATGTTGCCTTTGAGACCGTATGGTAGCCCAGGAATAAGAATTACCCCCATGATGGCATACCATTTGCAAAAGTAGACAACCCAAGGTATTGCAAATGGGGTATGTCCAGTCATTTTTAGTAGCCACTTAGTCACAAACACTGGCCAAATATTAGTATTTTGCTTTTTTCACACAAAAACAAATATGAACGCTAACTTTGGCCAGTGTTTGTGACTAAGTGGCTACTAAAAAAGACTAAACATACCCCACGTTCAATACCTTGGGTTGTCTACTTTTTCAAATGGTATGCCATTATGGGGGTAATTCTCATTCCTGGGCTTCCACACCGTCTCAAAGGTAACATTACTAATCTGGCAAATTTCAATTTGAAAATGGAACGTTCTATATTTGACCCTGTAACTTTCCAAAACACCATAAAACCTGTTAATGGGGGGTACTGTTGTACTCGTGAGACATCGCTGATTACAAATATGTGCATTTTGTTGCAGTAAAACCTAACAGTATTATGACATTTACAGCTAAAATGTGAGGCGGAACTACAAATTAAAAAAAAAAATTCTAATTTCTTACAGTTTTTTTTTATTTTATTCATAATAAATTGTTTCAGATATAAATATATTTTATATGAAATGAAAGCCCTGTTTCTCCTGAACAAAATGATATATAATAAGTGTGGGTGCATTTAATATGAAAGAGGTGAATTACGGTTGAACAGACATATAGCGCAAATTCCAGTTTTTGTTTACGTTTTGTTTTGATCAGAACGTGCACTATTGACTCCGTCCTGAAGGGGTTAAATAAACACTGGACAACCAGTGCTAAATATTGCAAGCTCCAAAAAGGTGTGCCGTATAAAAAGGGTTAACACTTAATTTCACAGCTCAAATAAAATACAATGAGTATCACTTAAAATGTGCTTAAAAGTAAGAAACAGTGCCCCTTACAGGAACAGATGGTAAGTCAATCCGGCATATGCTGTTACTCACAGGCTCTTCCCTTCTCTGACGTCAGAGAAGGGAGGAGCCTGCGGTAGTCGAATCCACGAAGGTACACAAAGTGCCTTAATAACAAGAGCGGAGGAAAGAACCCTGCACGCTACTGTTGAACATGCATCATCTCATCTGTGGAGAGACCGACAGCCCACACATTGTGCCTGATTTGTGAATAACGGCGTATGCCGGATTGACTCACCATCTGTTGCTGTAAGGGGCACTGTTTCTTCCTTTTATACACATTTTAAGTTATGCTCATTGTATTTTATTTGAGCTGTGAAATAAATTGTTAACCCTTTTTATACTGCACACCTTTTTGGAGTTTGCAATATTTAGCACTGGTGAATTAAATACACACATCAATTCTGGATAAAAATTCCTATATACAATAAGATGCATTGATAAAATTCTTATATACAGTAAGATGCATTGAAAACATGTCTATGTAAAACAATCTGCACTGTGTGTTTCTGTTTATCTTTCCTCTTACATATTCTACAAACTCCTATTGGAAGGAACGATTTTATCCGTTTGTATACTTTATATATTTTTTCCACCACATTGCTCCACTTATTATCATACCACTATGTTATAAAACTGATAAATATATGTATCTGTTGGCTTCACTTTAAAAAAATATTTTTGGTTAAAACTCAGCATTCTTAATTCAAAAGCAAACTGCACCAGTCTCCACAGCAGTAATATCCCTTTGCTGGAAGGGCACAGTCCATCATCCCTTGGGTCTTTACAGTAACAAGTACATTTGTTTATTATTTGTGATGAGAGCAATCTCGCCACATTGTATTGGAGAAGCCTGGTTGCCTGCCTGTTGCCTTTGGACTATGGACCAGACTTTTAAACTACTTATTTTTCCCTGCAGAAAGGCTTATTCATGCCTTTCTGCCGGGGAGTTCGGTAGATTTCATCTACCGAACAAACTACCGAAGGAGCGACCACCAGGGAGCTGGAGTGTGCTGCCAATTGACCACCCTGAAGCTGCGGTTAACCGCAGCTTAATTGACGAATGCAGGGTGGTCTTTGTTCATTTACCGAACACGTGGCGGCGGCCATTTTAAAAGTCCCGTACGGCCAGCGGTGTTCCGCACTTAAACTATGGAACTAAAAACGGACACTTACTTGCACGAACACCGCTGAGCCGTCCGCCGCCTGGTTCTATTTCGTAACGATCTAACGAATATATGTCAATTCGGTATTTTGTGTGATGTGAATGTGTTAACCCAGATAGCACAGCCATGGAGCCCATTCGTGTAATTAAAGACTTTGGCTCCATGGCAATTGAACTGTGTGTATAGGATCTGAGCGCTATTCAGTAGTTTTGTGCGCTCAGATCCCAGCTATCTGGGGACATGTGAAATGTCTGTGTATTATGTGTAAAATGTGACTTTATGTATTTTAAAGTATTTTACTGTTTTTGTGTCCCCACGTGTGTAATGGAGTTTTGCCTTTGTCGTGGGAGATAATTGAATTACTTCTCAATTATCTCCAGGGCAGAGAAGAGGAAGCCAAGATGCATTGTGGGGAAGTAATGTGACTGTATGTCCTGAAATTCTACTTGCCTGTCCATTGTTACAGTCTTCCATCTGGTCCCCTAGGGGAGTGTCCACCAGGTGGGAGACCTGCATAAATACAGGGGCAGGTAGCCCTCAATAAACAGACCACTGCTTGACCCTCAACACGGAGCCTTGTCTCGTTCTTGGGGGGATTAACTGTATGCTGTTAGAGACTTATTGCCAGGAGTGTAAGCTGATTGTCTGCTTTTCCTGTTCGTCTGCTAGCAGCTATTCGTGAGGTTTCGGTTCGGGAGTTTGGAGTGCTACCTTATTCCCTTGTATGCAGTTCAGGAGTTTGGTGCATTCACTTGTATTCAATTCGGGAGTTTGGTGTTCTACAGTAGCTGCCTTTATATCTGAAAGGGGAATATCGCCTAAACGGATTTTAACCCCTTGTCTGCTGAAACGGTCCGTCACATTATTATTATTAATATTATTATTATTATTATTATTTATGTAGCGCCAACAAATTACGCAGCACTTTACAGTGGGTGGACGAACAAACATGTAGTGTTAACCAGGCAATTTTGACACACAGGAACAGAGGGGTTGAGGGCCCTGCTCAATGAGCTTACATGCTAGAGGGAGTGGGGTAAAATGACACAAAAGGTAAGGATAGTATTAGACTAGTGACAGTTGCAAGAGAGGAATCAGTCTGGAGCTATTTACAGTTTAATTTATACGCTTTTATGAAGAAGTGGGTTTTTAATGATTTTTTGAAGGAGTGGAGACTGGGTGAGAATCTAACGGAGGAGGGAAGTGAGTTCCACAGGAACGGTGCAGCCCTCGAGAAGTCTTGAAGGCGAGCATCAAAGGTAGGAGTACGGACAGAAGATAGATGTAAGTCTGCTGGAGAGAATAAGGGCCTAGATGGAACATACTTGTGTATTAGGGAGGATAGATAGGTGGGAGCAGCATTATGTAGAGATTTGAAAGCAAGAACCATAATTTTAAATTGAGCCCTACATCTTACAGGAAGCCAATGTAGGGACTAACAGAAGGGTGAGGCGTGGGCAGTGCGGGCGGACAGGAAGATGAGCCTCGCCGCCACATTCATTATGGACTGTAATGGTGCAAGTTGGTAGCACGTAATCCCACTGAGAAGGGGATTACAGTAGTCAAGGCGAGAAAGGACAGTGGAATGGACCAGCACCTTAGTCGCATCTGGCGTTAAGTAAGGTCAGATGCGCGCAATGGTTTTGAGATGGAAGCGGCAGAATTTGGCAATAGACTGAACATGAGGCGTGAAGGAGAGGTTGGAGTCAAAGAGAACACCTAGGCAGCGAGCCTGTGTGGTGGAGCTGATGTTAGCACTGTTGACTTGGAGGGAGATAGACACAGGAGTAGCAACACTTAAGGGAGGAAATACCAGAATTTCAGTTTTGGTCAAGTTGAGTTTAAGGAAGTGGGTAGCCATCCAGTTGGAAATAGCAGAGAGGCAGTCAGAGACACTAGTCAAGAGGGACAGGGAGAGATCAGGAGAGGACAGATAGATTTGCATGTCATCTGCATAGAAATTATATTGGAAGCCAAAGGACCTAATGAGTTTACCAAGGGAGGCAGTATAGATGGAGAACAGTAGGGGACCAAGGACTGAACAATGGGTACACCAAAAGAGAGGAGTTGGGGAGAAAAAGCAGAGCTAGAGAAAGAAACACTGAAAGAGCGCTGGGAGAGGTAGGAGAAGCACCAGGAGAGAGCAATATCTTGTATACCCATATTGTGGAGGATGAGAAGAAGCTGTTGATGATCAACAGTGTCAAAAGCTGCAGAAAGGTCAAGAAGAATTAGGATAGAGTAGTGACCACGAGATTTTGCAGCGCCTTGGGCAGAGGAAGAGTAGGGAGAGCTTAGCGCACATAGCCATAGATCCAGGCTCTCTGATGAGGACCAAGATTACTCCAACAGGTCTGAAGCTGGGGTATAGTGCTCAAGCAGAACCTTGAAGATCAAACCTCTTCAGGCCAGGAGATCATCTGCTTCTCCCACCCGCTTAGCTTGCCAGCCAGACTAGGATTCAATCTCTCTCCTCTCAGGGTAGCTGACATCTGAATATAATCTGCTCCCAATTAGGCACCAGGTGTACCCACACTGCTGCAATATCAGCCAGAGTAATATATATATATATATATATATATATATATATATATATATATATATATATATATATATATATATATATTTATACACTGCTCAGAAAAATAAAGGGAACACTTAAACAACACAATGTAACTCCAAGTCAATAACACTTCTGTGAAATCAAACTGTCCACTTAGGAAGCAACACTGAGTGACAATCAATTTCACATGCTGTTGTGCAAATGGGATAGACAACAGGTGGAAATTATAGGCAATTAGCAAGACACCCCCAATAAAGGAGTTGTTCTGCAGGAGGTGACCACAGACCACTTCTCAGTTTCTATGCTTCCTGGCTGATGTTTTGGTCACTTTTGAATGCTGGCGGTGATTTCACTCTAGTGGTAGCATGAGACGGAGTCTACAACCCACACAAGTGGCTCAGGTAGTGCAGCTCATCCAGGATGGCACATCAATGTGAGCTGTGGCAAGAAGGTTTGCGGTGTCTGTCAGCGTAGTGTCCAGTGCATGGAGGCACTAGTAGGAGGCAGGCCAGTACATCAGGAGAAGTGGAGTGGAGGGCAACAACCCAGCAGCAGGACCGCTACCTCCGCCTTTGTGCAAGGAGGAACAGGAGGAGCACTGCCAGAGCCCTGCAAAATGACCTCCAGCAGGCCACAAATGTGCATGTGTCTGCTCAAACGGTCAGAAACAGACTCCATGAGGGTGGTATGAGGGCCCGACCTCCACAGGTGGGGGTTGTGCTTACAGCCCAACACTATGAAGGACATTTGGCATTTGCCAGAGAACACCAAGATTGACAAATTCGCCACTGGCACCCTGTGCTCTTCACAGATGAAAGCAGGTTCACACTGAGCACATGTGACAGACGTGACAGAGTCTGGAGACGCCGTGGATAACATTCTGCTGCCTGCAACATCCTCCAGCATGACCGGTTTGGCAGTGGGTCAGTAATGGTGTGGAGTGGCATTTCTTTGGGGGGCCGCGCAGCCCTCCATGTGCTCGCCAGAGGTAGCCTGACTGCCATTAGGTACCGAGATGAGATCCTCAGACCCCTTATGAGACCATATGCTGGTGTGGTTGGCCCTGGTTTCCTCTTAATGCAAGACAATGCTAGACCTCATGTGGCTGGAGTGTGTCAGCAGTTCCTGCAAGACGAAGGCATTTATGCTATGGACTGGGCCACCGTTCCCCAGACCTGAATCCAATTGAGCACATCTGGGACATCATGTCTCGCTCCATCCACCAATGTCATGTTGCACCACAGACTGTCCAGGAGTTGGCAGATGCTTTAGTCCAGGTTTGGGAGGAGATCCCTAAGGAGACCATCCGCCACCTCATCAGGAGCATGCACAGGCATTGTAGGGAGGTCATACAGGCATGTAGAGGCCACACACACTACTGAGCCGCATTTTGACTTGTTTTAAGGACGTTACATCAAAGTTGGATCAGCCTGTAGTGTGTTTTTCTACTTTAATTTTGAGTGTGACTCCAAATCCAGACCTCCATGGGTTGAAAAATGTGATTTTTATTTTTTTATTTTTGTGTGATTTTGTTGTCAGCACATTCAACTATGTAAAGAACAAAGTACCGTATATACTCGAGTATAAGCAGAGTTTTTCAGCACATTTTTTGTGCTGAAAAACCCCAACTCGTCTTATACTCGAGTCAGTGTCTGTATTATGGCAATTTACATTGCCATAATACAGACAGGGGGCTGTGGGGGCTGCAGAGCGTTTACTTACCTCTCCTGCAGCTCCTGTCAGCTCCCTCTGCCTCCGCGCCGGTCCGTTCAGCACCTCGGTCAGCTCCCAGTGTAAGTCTCGCGAGAGTCGCGGGGTCATAGTGCGGCTCTCGTGAGACTTACAGTGTGAGCTGACAGAAGAGCTGCACGGACCGGCGCAGAGGAGAAGGGAGCTGACAGGAGCTGCAGGAGAGGTAAGTAAACTCTCAGCCCCATTGCAGTCTGTAAAGAATGCTGCCGCCAGACTGTTTTTTTTCTACAGTGGCTCCTCTCACACCCCACCCCTCTGTCAGTCCTTACATTGGCTTCCTGTATCCTATGGGAGTCAATTCAAAGTACTAATTCACACCTATAAAGCATTGAACAATTCTAGCCCCTCCTATATTCCTTCACTGATCCGCAGGTATGCCCCTACTCGGTCTCTCTGCTCTGTCCTGTTTGCTGCTTGCACCCGTGAGGTCAACTCACGCTTGCAGGACTTCTCGCGGGAGGCTTCCTTCCTTTGGAATAGCCTGCCTACCGCCATCAGACTCTTCCCTTGTCTTCAATCATGTAAAAAGCTTGTTTGAGCAGGGTCCTCCTCATTATATTGTTCCTGTAAGTTTTTGTTTTTGTCTAATTTATTGTTATATCGACCCTTCAATAACATTGTAAAAGGCTATGGAATTTGTTAGTGCCAATAATAATAATAATACAAGTCTAGTAGAGACCAATAACTAAACTATTGGTTGTATAGCGTAAAAACAAAATCTGTCACTGTTTAAACATGACCTTCTTATCCTAATTCTAACCAGCATTTTATCAACCTATTGTTCCTGTAACATTTTGTAACATTTTTTAATTGTCTTATTTATTGTTAAATTTCCCCCTTTATAACATTGTAAAGTTGTCACAATATAAATGCCAATAGTAATATTAATACACCATTCAATTTACCAATTTCAAATCGAGACTTTGTTATATTCCCACCTCCCTCTACATCCCTCCACTGAAAAAAAAAAATTGCTTTCTGTCCTTGTACTGAGCTGTCAGCATAAAAAGAGAGCAAGCAGCCAATAATTACATGGTCAGTCTTCCTTGATTTTTGTATTTAAACTGAAACATGTCATTGGTGTAATGGGGTTTTAGTGGACATAAAGCACAGACAGGCAGACAGAGCTATACTTATACTTCCCATGTGTGTTACTGGCTATCCACTTCAGTCTAAACCCTCTCTCTCCCAGAAGCACAGGTCGCTCGGTTCTCAGTGGTTGAAAAGTTGACATGGCTAAAGAGGGAGGCTTATATTGCAGACAGATACAACCCCACATTAATTTCTAATAAAGGTACTGAAGCATGTAGGGGTTCTGAGGAATTAGGGTTTTAAGGCTATTAAGGTTTTTGCCTTTTAGCTAAAAGAAGCAAGGTGAATTGCTAGTGTAAGACTCACCTAAAAGATTTGCTTTGACATGGCAGGTGAGCCTATACTTTAATGGCCATTGGAGGGATACTAAAAACATACTGTTATTTAAATGCACATAGGTATTTGGGATAGTGTGCAAGTTAGTTTTTTGGGGGGTTTTGTGCTAAATAAGGGGATATTTTTCTTTACTCTCCTCTTATTCACTGGCAGAATTTATTATTTAAGGAATAGGGATTTTACACTTATTCTTGATAAAGTACTGCTTGAATAGTATGAAACATTTCAAGGTGAAGATGTGTAACTGGGTAAATTAAGATAAAATATAGCTGTTGCTCATTTGTAACTGCTTGGAATACAAAACTCTCCAGCTGCTTGCCTGTTTTTTTTTATTTTATAGAAATGACAATAAAGGATGAATGATTTAAGATATCAGGACCATTTCTGTATTGCTGCATTGCGATCTGTTCTACATGCAGCCTCACAAACCCAAAGGACAATATATCCAGCGCAATCCTCGACAGTTGGCAAAGTGTTCCTTTCTTTAAATGTTCACTTTTTCCTTTCTCCATTTTGTAATTGTAGAAAATAGTTTTTATATTTGATACATTTTAACCTTAAGAGACCAAAATGCCTCTGTTTTTTCTACGTGTTGTGTAACATACTTTGAATGTGGAGTTTTGTGATGAGATTACAGGTAAGGTTTCCTTCTGCTTTCCTTTGCTTGCAGCTCATATTTGTGCAAGCATCGGTGCACACTTTTTGCAACACAAGCTAAATATTTCTGAACGCTGCTCTTAGTGATAGGTGGGTTTTGTCCATATTTTAGCTGGACAGTTCTGATTTTTGGATCCTGTCCCACCGCCCCGACTGAGTGCCCTGGTGCTTTTAGGCACCAGGAACTTCCCCCAATAATCACAGCACTAGCACATCATTAGATGCACAAGCACTATGACCAGGGCACTAAACCCCACTAAAAGGAGCACTTAAAAAGTGTTATCTGCAGGGTCTTCCCTCATGAGATTGGAAAAGCAGCCAGTTAATCAGGTGTACAGGGCAGTCGTCTGAGATGCAATTGCATTACTGGTCTTCCCTCTTTACACCCCTCCCACCAGCATCATGATTCCTGGACAGAGTCAGGAGATATGAAAGTTTTTGATCAGTTCTTGGAAATTAGTGAATAATGCAAGCAGGAACGTTTAGATTTTATTATGCACCCCTTATTTGTAAGAGTAAATTATCTTTTTTTTCTGTTAGACAATCAGTCTTGAAGAGGGCCTGGCAGCCTTCCCTGTCTTTTTCTTGGTCCCACATGGCAGGCATCTACACTGGCATGGGGGGATGTGTACTGTGACAAACTACACTTCGCCACTGACTTTTGGAGAGGCCTGCTTGCCAGCCTCTTGCCCTGTGACTATGGCCCATTTCTGTATTAAAAAAAAGTCTATTTCGTCTTATTGAATTTTAAAACACTTTTTCTGCCCCTTTAAATTCATGGGAAAATGTGCCTCTTCCCCTCCCCCTGTTTCCTGTCCTATTGTTTCTCCAGCAGGGTGTTGTCCCAGGGACACTGCCAGCCTAGTTTAAAATAGCTGTTTTGTCCCTCCTCAATCTTCCATCAGCCCTTGCTATTTTCTGACCTCACCCTTCCTTGTACTATAGGGCACTTTTAACATTGGACATATTGAGCGCTCAGATCCAAGCTATCTGGGGATATGTTGGACATATAGGTTAAACATTGTATTATATGAGTTATGTATTTTTATGTGGTTTTTGTAACAGTTTTTGACTTAGATATATTTCCTGTTACTGGAGATAATTAGGTTACCACAGCCACTTAAGCCATTTATCTCCAGGATAGAGGAGAAGATAGACCGGCCGCACAGCCTAAATCTGTGGAACTGTTTTGGGCATAAAAACCATGCTTGCGGTCGGTCAAATGTGACTTCCATAAAATATAATTTGTGGGGATATGTTGTTGTTTTGGGGTGTTTCTGGGTTTTGGGTAAAACTGCATATTTTCTACCTGTGGTAATTGAGTTAGTCCATTGTGTTTGGTAATTGTATCACAGGCAGAGGGGAGGGTTTGTGTACATTAGCTGGGAGTTCCTAACTGTACAATACTGTGTTGATTGGCTGTTGTGACTTTGTGTCCTGTGCTCCACAAGGTTCACGTGGGTGGTAACCTTGTGGGGAAAACTATAAATAAGAAATGCATTTGTGCTCATTAAACCAGTTCTATTTGACCCTCAACTCGCAGCCTCGACTCATGTTTGGAGGGGACAGCTATAATCACTACAGGGATTGCTATGCTCTTCATACTCCCTTAGCTTCACTGAGCTCTTATAAGAGTTTGTTCTTGTTCCTGCTTCGATCTCTGGGAGGAAGAGAGGTTCACCCACTGGAACCTGGAGCCTTGTCTTAGGTCCAGGGTGGGTAGAAGACGGCGAGACCCCAACCAAGCTGCGGCGGTTTATGGGGCTGCAGTGCTTATGGTGTCTGGTGCGGTGCTGATGGTCCTTAGTGAGCGCTAGGAGCATCCTTTCTACGGTCCAACCCTCAGCTAGCATGGGGCAACCGTAACATGTTCTTACAGTGATTTCTTTACAGCTTGCATTACCTCTAGTGATGCAGGAGCTGGGAATTGATGAAACACGTCTTTGACATCACTACAAGAATGAATGAAAGATGTGCAGGAAGAGTGCAGAGGTACCAGAGGCTCTCACTTGCTGCCGGGGAGCTGAACCACTCAAGCCCTTCAAAGGTAAGGTAAGGAGACTGGGTGGACCTCTTAAAAAAAAAATAACTTGGTTCATATAAAGTTGAACCACGCATTAAGGTCAGCATAGCATACCAATGTTGGCTATTTTGAGCTTCAATTTAAAATTCATTTTGAAATCTCACTTTAGTGAATAGCCCTGTTAATAAATATCATGTGTGAAGGTAGTTGGGATAGTGTAGGAAGAATTCCTTTTACTTATAACAACCCAGAATAACGTGATGCAAGGAGTAAATGGTGACTAACAGGCCACAGTTTTATTTAAAACAATACATTATTAACATAACACATTAACATGACATTCATTAACAGCAACTTCCATTACCAGCTCCTTGCCAACCATTTAACATAACCAGAGCGCTTGCCTCCCTGTCGTCCAAATGCCACAATTGGCCTTCCAACTGGCCCTCCAATACCATCCATGCTAACCACTGGCTTTGGCTCAGTGGGCGCGTCCTTCATCATAACTTAATTCCGAGGCTAGGGGAAGGATCAAACCCTGACTGGCAAGGACCTTCATCTGTCTGCTGTGACAAGAATACACAATTAGCACAACACAGAAATCCATCACAAAATATAACAAAAGGAGGGTGGGTGGTAAGTTGTTCCCAAGCTGGATAATTAAGATGGCTGAGGGTAACAGAATACAGAAACAGAACAGAAACAGAAAAAGTCTCCCTTTATACCTCTATATATATGGCCACTCTGCTTAAATTGAGCCTCCCGCCTTACCTACAGGACCTCCTTTATTTGAACTTATTACACCCCCACTCGCACATGCCCCTGTTCCCAGCTAGCCCTTTGGTCTGGCTCCTCAGGGTCTTGGGTGAAGGTAATTGGGATAGTGTAGGAAGAAACCCATTTTATTTATAACAACTTATGCATAACTGGCTTTCCAATACCATCCAAGCTAACCACTGGCTTTTGCTCAGTGGGCACGTCCTTCACCATGCTAACCACTGGCTTTGCCTTCATCATAACTTAATCCTGAGGCTGGGCGAGGGATCAGCCCTGAACCATTTCCACTGGACCACTGGTCCAACCCTGACTGGCAAGGAACTTGATCTACCACAAGCCCTGCTGTTTTACCCCTAAAATCAGCGGGGCCGCCCCACCAACACCGCCATGGGCTCCTCCAAAGTGCCTTGCAGTGCCAGATTGAAAAGATCCAAACCCTCGTCCGTGAGGCGGACCCCATCACTGAGAAAATACATGGCAACACTGTACAACATCTAATACCACTCACGAACTTCGATACCCTTTTATTTAAATTCACCCTAGTGCGCTCCATTGCTGCTGGTACCTCGCGCACCTCCAGTGGATGCAAGGTGCTGTACCGCAGGAAACTGGGCACACCACTGAACCTGGTACCTCCTTCACACACCTCTGCCACCCATATCTGGCTTGGACCTGCGCAACAGAATTTGTACCACCCTACCTTGGAACACGACATCCCCTGCCAGCATTCCCCCAGGGATCCGTTTGCTGGGGCTAACAAGTTCCCCCACCCTCAGTGCTCCAAAAAACATAAAAGCAAATGCAACCCTGAACAAGACCACCTTAAACTCTGACAAACACACCTGAGGTAAGACTTGAAAGATGCCAAACAGCAAAACCCCAGAGACAGGCTTACGAGAATCCAGAACCCTTATGCCAACCCTTCATCGCCTGTATTAACAGGAAATCCTTCATAATGTCTGGGATCTTAGCCAGCTTTAACCAGAAACTAAGGCCAGAAAGCTTGACCAAAACAGCCGAAGGCAAGCACCCCTGACACTTCCCAGAACAATAGCAGATGCAGCAGACCCTTGAGCCACGTCTGGACCAAAGGAAACTCCCTGTAGGCTTGCTCAAACGCTAACCATTCCTTACCATACCGAACCCAGGTGGCCACTCCATCACTCTGTCAACCCAAGAGACTACAACTCCACTAGGCACGGGAAACCTTCAGCGTCTGCTCCGGGAGCGGCCACCTGAAATTCCCGTCACTGATCGAAATAGGGCATCCACTGTTACATTGACCACCCCTGGGAGATGCACAGCCCTACATACAATATTCTGTGTAAGACAGTGCAAAACCTACCGTTGCAGTAGCCAAACCACTGGGGGAGAGGACATAGACAAACACCACCTCCAAATTGTCGCAGTGAAATGCAAGCCGCCGATCCCGATGCAGATCACCCCATAACTCTACTGCCACCACAATCAGGAACAGCTCCAAGAATGCCAAGTTCCTCACCAGCCCTTCCGTCTGCCATGATGCTGGCCATGTGTCAGCGCACCAGTGGGCACCCAGGATGGCCCCAAAGTTTGATTGTGATTTGGAGTTCTGCCTCGGGAACCAAAAAAAAAGATGGCTATGAGACAGCTACTAAATTTTTATTTTATTCACAGACTAATTGAGAATTGACTAATAGAGGGAATAGAAAAACAGTGAAAATGTTTTTTTCTATATTTATAAATGTTTCTGATATATATGTTAAGGCTTTGCCTGGAGTTGTGGGAGGGACATATGGACACATATAAGGGACTCCCCCTGGCCTCACCGTCATTTGTCTTGCAATCTGCATGCTGCTTCTTCCGGTGCATACGGTGCATACAGACCGCCATCACGTTTTCCTTGTATCTCTTATCTCTTAGGGATTCCACCAACGCTTCAAAAAAAGGGGACAAGTACCACCAGACGGTACTAAAGCGCAAGTGATTTGAGCCTATCCCATCTTAGGCTCTAAAAAATGTGAGTTAGCATTCTGTTTTGATCACTGCACAACGGTTAATTACCATACAGATTTGCACTATTATTTCCCTGTATATGTTTTTCTTTCTATGTATATATACGCTGAATTTAAAGTGATACTGCTACAATATCAGGACTGGACGACCCTTGTTATAGGGTAGGTATCCATTATTATCACTGTATGCTCCACTCATATAGGTGAACTGCCTCTGGCTTTTCTACCTTTCTTCTAGTTTCTACAATTTGAGGTGGTTGTGAGGGACCCCCACAAGAGTGTTGTAGCATCTACACGGTTTTCAATATTTTCTAAGCGCCTTTTATACACAGTTTTTTTCATCTTTTTCTCTAGAACGGGTCATTTAGGCGCACAACTGCGTTCTCACGTAATCATTATAAATGTACACATGGGCTCTCGTACCATTCATGTCCTTTTCCCACTCATTCGCTTAGTAAGGGGTATTCAGTCATTTCTCTAGGTTCGGCTATGTTCGATTCTCAAACATTTACGCCTGTGCTCACGAAAGCTTGGCAAATGCTCTCCATAAGTTGCTATGGTTTCCTAGCTCAGGGTGATTTGGCTGGCAGCCCTCTAGCGGTCAAAACGTGATCCTGCAGTAGTATAGAATCACTCCCCTACTATCTTTGGGCTTAATTGTCACCGAGAGAGCAACACCCCGCCACAAGTGCAGTGGTCACGAATTCTCTCATGCCAAATCATAGGTAGAGCCTCTCTAGCCTCTTGGCAATTAGCAGGGCCTCATCTGTCACTGAACTTAGTGAAATGTTTTGCTGCTTTGCACTAGTAAGCCAGCCTGTAAAACCTCATTTTCTAAATGGTGTTTAATATATCTTCCAGTTTGTCTCAGATCCCTGATGAAGCAGATGAGTTGTCAATTCCCATTACTCCTGTCAGGTCCATTTCTCCTACTCAAAAAGGCAATATCAGTAGCCCTGCATTTATTAGGTCTTGGACCATACCCCGCATCACGGCGGAACGCAACATCCCTTTCCCAGCAACGGCCAGGAAAGTGGAACTGTTTAGCCTAATGCAGACACATACTGACGATGCTGGGGCCGGGGAAGGATTGAGTGGCTCCAGCAACTCGGAGCTCCACGCCATGATTTCCTCACTCGTTACCTCCATGGGTAAAGTTAACGATAGGCTGGATAGAATTGAGGCTCATAGCCTTCCCTTGTCATCATCTGGGGCTTTAGCTGCTGAATTTCCAGGTTCACCACAGATACAATCGGGTATCGGGTAACAGGAGTCGGGTACTTATATCATCACCCTTGCCCATTTGGTACCTGCGAATCTAAAAAAAGACATCCTGGAACTCAAAAACATTAATCTTGTCTCACTACTGATTGCCTATCAGGATGTTGTGGAGAATCACACGTAAGCATATGTCGATATATCTGTTGTATTGAAATCTAGGGATCCTAGACTAAGTAAGAAATTGTCTATCCAGGATTTTGTCATTGCCTTTGGGATGTATAGGGATGTAATATGCTCGGTCCACCCTCATAGGAGGGAAAAGTTGGATCTCTACTTGCACAAGCTGGTGGACTTAAGCAATAAATACCGTGGTTCATCATTTTACAATTACCACCGGTCCTTTTCGCCGAAGGGGGTCTGCCATTCTGGTTCAGTTCAACATCAAAACCGACTGAGCTGTTTTGCAGGCACTTCACCGGACTGAGGACACCAACTTGTGCAATTTGTGCATCCACCGCACATGCCACAGACTATTGTCCGATCTCCCTTCGAAATCATTTCTACCATGGCTTTCCCAGGCGCCTGAGCCAAGTTTGACAAACCGGCAAAGGATTAGCTGGGTCGTGCTATTGTATATTTAGGAAAATCTCAGGTGTGTAACAATTTCAATAAAGGTACCTGCGGTTATAGTGCTTGCTGCTTGTTACATATATGTTCTCACTGCTTTAGGGCCTATGCTAAGTCTATGTACTCAAATAAAATGCATGCTAAACTCTATCTGACCTCGGTAAATGTTGGTTCTGTTGCTAGCTCTTTAACCACTCACCCTTCCAGATACTTTTTTCAATTTCTTAATAGCGGGGTTCATGCACGGTTTTCATACTGGTGTTATTCACATACCAGCAGGTATTGTGGAGTGCAATAACCTCCAATCAGCTATGGCTGATATGGACGCTGTTGATACACTGTTCAACAAAGAACTAGGGGAAGGTTTCTTATTAGGACCATTTAAGGAACCTCCATTCTCCAACTGGAGGACTAACCCTATAGGTGTGGTCACCGGGAAAACCTCAGGCAAACAAAGATTGATCATAGACCTCTCCGCACCTCACTCTTCAGGTATTCCCAGCCTTAACTCCTTGATTCCCTCTGAGGAGTTTTTGCGGCAGTGTTCCATAATTGACAACGCAATTGACACAATTATTACAACAGGGATTGGGGCCTGATTTAGTAAAACAGACATTGTTAACGCCTTCTAATTGCTACCCATTCAACCAGCTCTATGGCATATGCATGGTATCAAATGGAAGGGTTTATAATACTTTTTCACAAGACTCACCTTTGGGTCGAAAAGCAGCCCTAAGAGTTTTGACACCTTTGCTGAGACCTTGTGTTGGCTTCTATTGAACATGTGCAAGGAGTTACAATCACTATTGGGTTCCCAGAATTTTGCCATATGAATCATGCCGCAGGGTAGAGCCTTTATCTCCAGACTCCTTAGCCTTCTGCCTGGTTTTTCCAACGACGATAGTCGTATCTCCCTCAATCCACATGCCACCGCTGACCTTCTTATGTGGAGGGAATTTTTGTTGCACTGGAACAGGAAGAGCATGTTTCTTCCTCAGTTGTCGGTGGAATCCCCCGGCATTTGGATCGATGCTGCAGCTACCACTGGCTTTGCAGCCATATTTGGTGATCAGTGGCTCTGGGCTAGTTGGCCAGTAGACGTGCAGGATATTGAGGGATTCTACCACAACTCTGCATTATTTGAAGTATATCCTCTTGTAGCTGCGGCAGTGGCATGGGGCCATTTATGGGCTGGCTGCTCAGTACAATGCTTTTCCGATAACCTAGACACTTTGCCATATCATTAACAAAGGGCGTTCATCCTCTCCGGCTATTATGAGTTTGATTAGGAGACTGACTTGGTTATTATGAACTGTCATTATGAACTGTCACTACCCAGTACCAAGACTAGTCAGCAGGGACAACTGGTTTAGATCACATATTACCCTACGCAAAACAGATGGTGCCCTACTTACACCATCAGACATACCTTTGCTGTCACTTAACGGAGCAATCCTAACTACATCATAGTTCATGTTGTATGTACGACTGTTACTTGCAAGACACTCTTTCAGGATAAGGGCCACATCTACAGCCTCCAGTCAGGACATACCAGTCCATGTTATTAAATCACTAGATCGATGGAAGTCATCCACCTTCTCAGTATACATACCGCAACCCATACAGGCTTTTGAAAAAATATAATCGTAAGGTATTTCTTTGTATTATGTTCATTGTATTAAAACATTTTGTTGGCAAGATACTTCTTTCTTTTTGCCCACTTTATTTATTGGCCTACCACATACATCGGTACCAGCACACTTCAACAGACTTTGTCCTATAACAGGTTGTGTCACTACACGACTTTGCATCAACATATCGATGGTTGCACTCAACCTCCCCTCCTGGATGGTATGTTTATTTTTCATTCTTGGGTCCTTGTAGCGGAGAGGTAGTATAATCCACAGTATCAACGCTGGGTAACAGGAACAACATAAAATAATCCAGGCAAATAAATATAGCATACAATAATCCCGGTAGCGTTGTAAGAATCCTTCCTTCCCAAGAACTAGACGACACATAGGCTGGGAGTCAACTGCGCTTTTAATCACAAGTCACAGTATATGGGATTCTCCATGCAAGGGGTTTCCCTACTGACATTACAGGGGTTGTACAGTAGGGGACTACATGGGGAATTTAACAACATGGACATTTCTCCCATCATGCACTGCTGTACGAGAGGGATACTCCCACTAGAATATACAGTTAAGTGGATTATCCCTCAGTACAGCAGAACAAATATTTTACAGGAAAATGTATAACTTCAACATTATTCACTTCATTTAAACGAATGGACGTTCGGTAGATATCTGGGGTCTGAGCGCACATTTCGTGAAAGTACCGCTCAGATCCCAGCATAAATAACCGAACGCCGCACGTAACAAACATTACTTTCAAGTTACATGCAAACTACCAATTGATCTTAGGGAAACACATTCCCGAAGGACCGGGGCTCCCGAACGGCTTGGAAGTCCAGCGGTATTCGTGCCGTTGAGTAGCCGATTTTAGTTCCAGGCGCTCGACGACCAAATACCACTGGGCTAACAAAGGATCCAAGATGGCCGACCGCCGTGTGGTCGGTAGCCGAACGGCGGCCACCCTGAATCTCTCTAATTACCGATTGCAACAATGTTGCAATCTTTAATGGGAGCCACACGACCTCCTGTGTGTGGTCTCCCTTCGGTAGTTTGTTCGGGAAACTATTGTATGAATGCTGGTGGCTTTCATGCCGCCAGCATACGAACGCTATTGTTAGCATGTAATACACTATACAGGAATACACTTGGTTCTTAAAGCTATAGGCACACATTTAAGAAAATACAGTTTTAAGTGGCTAGTTTTGCCACAGTCCTCTACCAGAGGCCTGGGAGTTTGAGGGTTCTGCGCAGTATTTTACCCTGGATTTTGGGTGGAATCCTCCATTCATAGTGAGTTGTTTCCTGGTCTTGACATCCATGGTGACCAGTTATTCTCTTGGCCATGTTATTATTCCAGCTGGGCATATGTGTTGATGGCTTGGATCGTGTTCTTGCCATTGAGCTGGGACTTCAGGACATGTCTGACTCTTTGGAGGTACTTGGATGTTGCTAACCTCCTTGCCTCATCCTCATGGTTGCCATGCCTTTGTGGTACCCTGAGGTACTTGTAGCTGTTCTATACATCTTCTATATGGTCTTCTGTAACTTCAACTCCTTCTGTCCCGTTCATCTTCCCTCTTTTTGCTATCATCCGCCCGCACTTCTCTAGTCCGAATGACATTCTGATTTCCTTGCTGTATATCCTAGTTAGGTGGATCAGTGAGTCAATGTCTCGCTCATTCTTGGCATACAGCTTGATGTCGTCCATGTAGAGTAGGTGGCTGATGGTAGCTCCACTCTTGAACCTGTATCCGTATCCACTCTTCACAATGATCTGGCTAAGGGGGTTGAGGCCTATGCAGAACAGCATTGGCCTTGGTATATGCCACATTTAATGTTCACTTGAGCTATTGTCCTGGAATTGGCATCTAGAGTTGTTTTCCACTTGCCCATCGAGTTCTTGATGGAGGCTCTTATTGTCTTGCTGACCTTGTAGAGAGCCAAGCATTCCAGTATCCGTGTGTGGCATTGTGTCATAGGCTTTCTTGTAGTCAATCCAGGCCATACACATGATTGGTCTGTCTGGTCTTAGAATCCCTTGTGACTGCTTGGTGTTTTGATCCTCTGGTGTTGCTTCCAATCCCCTTCTGAGTATTGCTCATACATTGACTCATGGTGGAGCTTGGATCTTGAACGCTATGATGGCTGACAGGAGTTTCCATGTTGTGGTGAGGCAGGTTATTGGTCGGTTGTTGGATGATGCTGTTCCCTTGTGAGGGTCCTTCATGACCAGTATTGTTCTGCCTTATGTTAGTCAATCAGGGTGGGAGCCTGTTGCTAGTAGCTGGTTTATTTGTGCTGCTAGGCGTTTATGCTGAAGGGCTGACCAGCTCTTCATGTGTGCTGTTCTCTGTTGGATATCTTCGACTTTGATGATGACTGGTTCCTGTTCTGGCAGCATGCAGTGGTCTGCTTTCAGATCAAAGAAAAGTAACTAATAGAGGGAAAAAGAAAATGAGCAATAGTAAATCTCTCTATTTCTCTTCAATCATATGTATATATATATTTTTATATATATATATATATATATATATATATATATATATATATATATATACAGCGAAAAACAAGTGCACTCAAGAGGACTTAGTAGAAAATATTGTGTTTATTCACAAACGTGCCAGTGATAGGTTCAACGTTTCAGTCCTCGCAGGACTTTTATCAAGGTCTTGATAAAAGTCCTGCGAGGACTGAAACGTTGAACCTATCACTGGCACGTTTGTGAATAAACACAATATTTTCTACTAAGTCCTCTTGAGTGCACTCGTTTTTCGCTGTACATACTGACGGCTGAGGTAGCACCGAGGCGAGCACAAGACCGGTACATTGAGTGCGGAGTTCTCGATATTTATATATATATATATATATATATATATATATATATTTGTAGTCGGGGACAAAAGCCGTATACATGATAAGTTAGATATCTGAGCAAGTCGGTTGTGGTGTGCCGAAACCGACGTATCGGGTAGGCCTGTAATAAAAGAGGGCAAAAAGTTGAATAAGATACCTTATTATACATCTTTACGTTGCAAGATTCATAAAGGCTTGTCCTACTCAACTCTATCTCTGGTTGTGGTATGTATCTAGTATTATACTGTGGATTTCCAGTGTCCTAATGTTTATGGTATGAGCAGGGGCATTTGTCTGGAAGCAGCTGATGCTGCCCTGATTCTGGAGGAATGTCCCGAAAAGGCATTGGAGTTGAGTACCCGCCTAGTTAAAAGGGTTCTGAGGTACATTATGAATTTATGCGAATAAACAAAAATGGGATACAGCTGAATGACTAAAAAACAAAAGAATACATAGCACATAGTGAAGTACAATAACAGCAATTGGATTTAACCCACAATGATTGCACTCACAAAATAGTGTAGAATAATGCGCCTTTAAGCCCACATGGGGCTGAAGTAGCGTTCACCTTCCACGGATAGGTAACTCTGTCTTCCAAGAAATGGGATTATGCCAGTTGAAATATAAAAAGTTTTATTTTAAGGCAATAACAAGCCTTAATCAAAAATCAATAAATTAATAAATTAAAAATCAATAAATTAATAAATAATCAATAATCAAAAATTGATTAATCAAACATTATGAATGTAGCTGTAGTGAGTGGTTTACCCTGTAGTTAAATAGGGGCATATTGAGATTTTTATTTTTTATTTTTTTTATTTATACTTTTTATTGTTTTGAAAATATACCATACAGTACAATATCAGAAGTACATCAAATTTAAGCGAGTAACAAGTTGAAAATTGGTTAATGCTACAGGTTAACAGAATATCATAATCAATATTAATATAAATGGTATTAATATAAGAACATGTATTATGATTATAGTAAAGACTGTTGACGAGATTTGGAAGACTATAAGAACCGTCTAAATAGTCACTAGATATAAATCAAATTTGGGGTGTTTGAAAGAAGGTAATAATCAGGTAAGGTTAACTCTACTATAACAGTTATGCGAGTTTTCCCTTGTATTACATTCTTGTTTATTTTTGTTTTGTTCTTAGGTAGAAAGATGTGGATTGGAAGACCAAGTACAGTTTGGGGAGTTCATTGGGTGAGTAGAGTATGGTTGAGAGGGGGTGTATGTGTGTTGAGAGAAATGAATGTACTCAAATGTCAAATAATTCTTTATAAATGTGATTACATATGTCAAAACCCAGTACTTGTTAAGGGGAATCTATTCCCCTCTAGGTAACTTAAGTAGGTGTTAGTTTGTTTTATGTGTGTTATGGCTAGATTAGTGGGTTTTTCTTGTATATAATTAAATTATTAATTCGTATTTATATGTTTCTAATTTATGTAATTGTCTAATTGTCTTAAAAATAAAAAATGAGGAAGAGTGGGGAAAACTAGGTAGGTGGAAAGAGATGAAAGGGTCTTTCAACTTTGATTTGGCTAGGTATTCTCACAAGTATTCGCGGTTAGGGCTGTTATATGTATTCCAAGGATTCCAAATATCTCGAAATTTAAGAAGTCTCCCTGACTTAGCGGCTGTGATTTCTTCCATCAGTTTTATCTCCTCTACTCTCATCACCCACTCTCGAATCGAGGGGGCTGGAGCCTGTTTCCAATATTTAGGGATGAGTTGAAGTGCTGCCATTGCTAGGTGACAGAACAATGTATGGTCAGTCTTTGTAAGTTCTTGTGGTAGGAGGAAGATATAGTGCTCTGGGATGCACGCAAATGGTTTTTGGAATATCAGTTGGATGATTGTATGTATTCTTTTCCAGAATTTGTCTATTATTGGGCATTGCCACCAAATGTGGGCATGATGTGCGTCAAACGTTTCACATCTCCAACAGAGATTCTCCGAGTTAGAATTTGTGAAGTTTGGCTGGAGTGTTGTGCCAGCGGGAACGCCTTTTGTAATTGCATTCTTGTGAGTGTGTCGATATGGAGGATTTGTGGATGAGTGTGAAGGCCTTTTTCCATTGCCTGTTGGTTATGGTGATTTGTAATTCCTCCGTCCATTTCTGGGTGAAGGCAGGGGGTTTTTGAGGTTGCATTTCCCTAAGTATGGAGTTCATAGTTGATAGTGTTCTAATATTTGGAGGGTGTTTGGTACAAAGGGTCTCAAATTCAGTGAGAGACCTAATACCCAACGGTAGGAGTGATCTTGTGATGATAAAATGTTTCATCTGGTCGTAGAAAAAAAGTTGGTTTCCTGACTGTTTGTCCGAGCCCGTGAGCTCTCGCAAGGTAATCAATTTGTCATCTCGTGTAACGTCACAAAGTTTCAGGAAGGGGCCTTTAAACTGAAGACCTAATTTTTTCCCTGAAGTACCTTCATGAAAAAGGGGGTTATGAGTTAGAGGGTAAATAGGTGAAGGATAAGGCGCAATTTTCGTTTGTGCCCTAAGTTTAGTCCATATGTGTAATGAAGGTGAGATTGTTGGATGTTTGTTGAGAATTCCCATGAGTTGGTTATCTATTTGGATCCACGGAAGAGTATGAAGTGGGACTTCCGAAGCGCTATTTTCAATTTCAACCCATTGGAGTGTATTGGGAGTTTTTGTCCATTCAAAAATCCTTTGTAAGTGAGTCGCTCTATAGTAATTGAATATGTCCGGGAGGTTTAAGCCGCCTTGATCTCGTTTTCTAATTAGGGTTTGGTAAGCTAGACGAGGCGGTTTGTGAGCCCACACAAATTTCACAAATAGGGCTTTGATAATCGAGAAGAATTTAGACGGGATTTTTAGTGGAATTGTCTGTATTAGGTAAAGGATGAGGGGTAGAATATTCATTTTGATAATGTTTACTCGGCACAGCATACTAAAACAAGGTTTGTTCCATCTAGAGAGATCTTTGGCAATGGAGTCTAGAAGAGGTGGGAAATTGATGGAGTAGGTAGATTCTAATCTTTTTGGAATACGTATTCCCAAATATTTAATTGATGAAGTTGTCCATTGAAATGCAAATTTCGATTTGATCATATTATTTAGTGCTTCTGTCAGAAATATTGGCATTAAATCGCACTTATTGAGGTTGGCTTGGAAAAATGAAATTTTTCCATAAAGTTGCATTTCTTTGATGACGTATGGGATAGATTTGTGTGGGTCAGAGATGGTGAAGAGCAAATCGTCTGCAAAGGCTGTAACTTTATAGTTCTTGCTTTTGATTTGTATTCCCTTGATCAGATTATTGTCTCGGATGCCTTGAAGGAAAGGTTCTAAAATTAATATGAACAAGAGTGGCGAAAGGGGACATCCTTGTCTTGTACCGTTTGATATAACTACAGAGTTGGATAGTTGACCATTGATTCTTAGTTTCGCGGTAGGTTTTGAGTATATTGTGTTTATCCATTCCATCCACCTAGGTCCGAGATTCAAGAATTTCAAGACTTGTTTCAGTAGCGACCAATTGACTCTGTCAAAGGCCTTTTCGGCGTCGATGGCTAATAAGGCACTTTTAGTTTTGTGGAATTGGGCCCAGTGGACTATGTTTAAAATTTTTGTTGTGTTATTTTTAGATTCTCTTCCTGGTACAAAACCTGCCTGGTCTGGGTGAAGTAATGAAGGCAAGAATGGTTTGAGTCTGTTGGCCATGATCTTGGTCAGTATTTTCAGATCTATATTGATAAGTGAAATAGGTCTGTAGTTACCGCACAACGGTGTGTCTTTTCCGGGTTTAGGGATGATGGAGATGATTGCTTCGAGTGCAGAGCCTGGGATATGTGAGGAGAGTTGATTCATGTTGTATGCTTTAATAAACGGTTGTGCTAGTATTGGGGACATTTCTTTATAGTATTTCCCAGTAAAACCATCGGGGCCTGGACTCTTGCCTAGGGGAAGAGATTTGACCGTGTTTGTGAATTCTTCTATTGTTATTGGATTATCCAAAAACATGATTTCGTTGGTAGGGATGGTTCTTTTGATCCTGGGTTCAAGAAATTCTGTTATTTCTTCCGCTGTTGGCTTGGTGTTTGTTAGATTGTAGAGTTGAGTATAGAACTCGTGGAAAATGGATAGTATGTCTGGCATATGACTTGTCAAAGTCCCATCATTTTTCTTGATTTCAGAAATGAAGGAGGATTGTCGTTCAGGTTGTAATGATTTCGCAAGAATTTTGCCTGCTTTACCACTTTGGGAGTAGTAGGTGTTTTTCGTTAGTGATAGTTTTTTCTTGGCATGGAGATGTAAGGTGGATGTTAGTTTGGTTCTTTTGCTTGATAGTAATTTGTATTCATCAATAGAGAGGGTGTTTTTATGTTTGCTTTCTAGTTTAGTGATATCTCTGATGAGTTGTTCTATTTGTTTTTCTCTGTTTTTCTTCAGTATTGCTGCCGATTTTATCAGTTCTCCACGTAGCACTGCTTTGTGGGCTTCCCATGTCATGATAGGCGTAACATCAGGGTTTGTGTTTTCTAAAAAGTAGTTAGATGCTGTTTCTCTAATTTTGTTCAGGGTTGTTTTATCATTGAGAATTAGATCGTTTAATTTCCATTGTGAGATTGGGGTGGATGTTGTCGGTAGAGACATGATTAGTAGCATAGGGGCATGATCCGACGAAGTGATTGGTCAGTACTTAACTTGTTTGATAAATGGAAGATATCTATGTTGCAGAAAGATCGCGTCGATTCGCGAGTAGGTGCCTGCAGACGGGGAGTAAAATGAGTAGTCTTTCTTGGTAGGATGGATCGACCTCCAACTGTCAAAGAGTTGGGCTTCATACAATGATTTCTTGATGAGGGATTTTGAATGGGATTGGTAATCCCTGGAACTGGAGGTGGTGTCCAGTGATTCATCCATTGCAATGTTCATGTCTCCCCCCATTATAAGAATCCCTTCCCAGAATTTCGAGAGTTTGCATAGAATTTTTTGTAGAGTAAGGTTTTGTTTTTTGTTTGGCAAATAAATGTTAGCAAGGGTGACTTGAATATTACTGATTTTCCCCTTAACGAATACATATCTCCCGGAATCATCCACTAATTGTTCTTGGAAAGTAAATTGTACCTGTTGACCTATAAGGATTGCCACTCCTCTAGACTTCGCTCTGAAAAATGACTAAAGTAACCTGTTGGGTATTCTTTATTACGGAGTTTAGGTGCGGCATTTTTCTTAAAGTGAGTTTCTTGTATATATATTATTTGGGCCTTATGTCTTTTGAAGTCTGCCAGGGCAATAGACCTTCTTTCCGGAGAATTTAAGCCCCTTGCATTTTGTGTGAGGATATGGATATCCGTCATGTTCACCTATGTTAAATTATTGTAACTAAATTACTATTAGAGTTACGTTTTATGTTGTAGAAGAATATCAGTGTGAAAGATATGGAGGTCCCTATCCAGGGGAGGGGAGACTTAAATAATCAAGGAGGGTTGATGGGAACCCTCCACTCTTTATTGAACGTATTTATTAGTGACTGAGAAGAGTCAGATAGTTTGTGGTAATATCAAGATGACCTTATTGTAAGGATGATTATGATTGAATAAAATTGTGTATGGTGCTTGGTCTTCCAGTACCTGTAAGTACTTTTAACAGAATAATTCAAAAAACAGTGGTAATAAAACACAGTTATAAATAAAGGTTTTAACCAATTAACCAAATTAAAGATAGTACAATTAAACAGCTTTTGTTAGCTGTGCAATACTTTTAACAATTATTAGATAAATAGAGGGCCTCTGCAACTGATGGAGGTTATTTCTCTGTGTTTAACTCTCAGAAATGATGGCTTGCTCACAACGTATTGCTGTTGAAAATCTGAGTGTTCAGATTTAGGCAGAGGGTTTGGAGATAAGTTGAAGAGGAAGACAGGGAGGGTAGTAAGACAGGGGGAAAAGAAGGAAGGAATGAAAGAGGAAGAAAGTAAGATAAATAGAATTTCAGGAGTTTTCCCCTCGGGGAAATTTGGTTCTATCTTGACGCAAGAGAAAGAACCTGAAGTTATTAGGGTCGTGAACTCACGTTTGGGCTAAAGACTAAAATTGCAATCCCAAAAAGTAAAATATCGTATTGGAGAAGTAATAGTAGTTATGTTTTACTCCAGCGACCAGGTGAGATCCTGTAAGTTTCTGTACATCTCCAATAGTTGAATCAAGGTTTAGAGAACTAGAAATTATATTGGATCAGAAGGACTAATGATTAAAATGATTAAAATTATTATTTTTTATTTTTTTAAGCTATAGATGATAAATCTGGGTAAAACCAACAATGGTACCTTTCTATCAGGTTATTCTATCAATACCAACACCCTTAGGTTTCAAAGAGATTATAATTCACGTTCCCACACTTTGATAGTTAGGCGTTTCTTAGACATAGTAAATAGGTGAGAGTACAGAGCTCTCTATCTAAGAGAGGGATTGTTAGTTACTGTTTTTGTGGGCATTATCCACTTATGGGTAAAAGTTTAAGGGCTATAAGAAGCGTCATAAATACTTTGTACTAAAGACCATATGTGGTAAATTCTAACAGACAGACAGTAAACTCCCAAAGTGTGGATATCTGACATAGAAAAATATTCCCTAGGGTATGGTTGGTCTGAGAGTTTTAAACTATTGATGTTTGAACAATTTCTATAAGCATAAAAAACAGTAGTTATATATATATACACGACCTGATCTGTGAAATATTTGGAGCCTCAGTGTAACACAACAGTGATAATTAAGAGTGAAAGTCCAACTGTGGAATGTCTTTGGAGAGTGTTGTTTGTTGATAGATCCCACCCGATCACAGGAGCATTGGATTTTTAGGTAAATGAGTTGATCAATTAGGTTGGACGATTATCCTGTAGATTTTGTCTTAGTGGAGTGCCTTCGGCTTGAGGTTTACTTGATCTCTGGTTAGGGGACTGGAATCTCCTATCTGTGCGTCTTTTCCTCGCCGGTGTGGACCATTTATGTCTTTGAGTTAGCGGTATTAGTGAATCTTGATTAGACGGAGGGTTGGTCCAGTCCAAAACCGTGGTGTTCGGAAGATCCAACGCCTGTAGGAAAGGTATTACATCCAAATATGTTGAGATAGAATAGATAATGCCTTTTGACGAAACAATCAATGCAAAAGGGAAACCCCAGCGGTATCTTATATTTCTTTTTTGTAGTAGTTCAGTGACAGGTTTAAGTGCTCTCCTTGCTTGGAGAGTATACCATGATAAATCAGGATATATTTGGATTGGGTTTCCATGGAATAATAGAGGTTGATTTGTATCTCTTAGGGCCTTTATAATGCCATCTTTAACATTGAAGTAATGTAGCCTGCAGATAATGTCTCTTGGGGCTTCCTGTGACAAGTTTCTAGGACGGAGAGATCTATGGGCCCTGTCTAGGAGTATAGGATTTCCAGCAGACTCACCCAGTATTAAGTTGAATAATTCCATGAGGAGTTCCAAAATATTTTCTCCTTGTGATTCGGGAATACCTCTAATTCTGAGATTATTCCTACGACTCCTATTATCGAGGTCATCAATATGGCGTTGTGTAGATGACCAATTCAGGATTTGTGAATTTAATGTTGTCGCTATATTTGTGATTTGCGCTTGTAATAAATCCTTTTCTTCTTCCAGGTCCGTCACTCTTAAATTTAATTGTTGGACGTCAGTGCCCATCACCTCCATCTTGGAATGAAACGACCTTTCCATATTGTTAATCATAAGTTGGATATCGGCTTTAGAGGGTAAGTTTTTCACCACTTGTTTCAAATCTATTTCGTCCTGGTTGTCAGCTTGTTGAGAGCTGTCTGAATTGAAGGGACTGTGTGGTTGTGGATCCGATTGGCATTCCATCTCCGAAATACTCGAGGTCGCGGCCGCGGCCTCCGTCGAGCGATCAAGATTTTCTTTAAAATATTTGGTGAGGGAGCCCGATTTCGCGTTTGGGGTCTTCCCTGAGTGTCCCTGAGCATTAAGGTTCTTTTTCGGGTTACCCATTTTGTGGTAATTTCTCCGATTGCAGTGGATTACAATTGAGTCTTGAGCAGGAAGGTTAGTGTGCGTCCATTAAGCTCGGCTGCCGGTCACGCCCCCGGGGCATATTGAGATTTGGTCCTGTGAGTGATAACCTGTAAAGGTCTGACATTTTGACCGGCACCTTATTGTCCGTAGAATAGTTCTTATGTCCCTACGTATTACATATGGTAAGAGGATGTGAACTGTTTGGTATTAGGATGGGCACTTAAGACATGGTGTAGCCAGCCAGGTAAGTTTTGTAGTGTTAAGAGAGATTTTATAACTTGTGTGGGCAAAAAGGAGAGGAGTGTCGCAATGGCGACTAGTGAACGAATATTGGTTTTATGGTAATCGGTAGTAAACTTGTTGTAAAGGTGAAATCTCTATTGTATGCTTGTGATGTATAATCAGAGAGGGCAGCTCAATCCAGAAATCTGCCAAATGCCATGAGGCGAGTTAGTGCAGTATTAAGCCATGGAATGTGGGTATAGCCAGCTGCTTTATTGTTAGAGAAGCACTTAACAGGTTCCCCTATCCACTCATACCTCCCCAGGCCTTGTATGTGGCCACTATAGGGTAGATTCTAAAGAAATGTTGACGAGGAATGGAAAGTTGTTGTTTTTTTTGTTTTGTTTTGTTTTTTCCAAGAGTCTCAACTGGCCAGGTATCTCAGAACCAAAAGTAACCAAATTGGCTGTGAAATCAGTGTGTGCGGACGCATTGGTCCATGTAACTGTGAAATGATGAGAAATGGCGGGAATAACCTGGCCTCCTATTCCAATGTGGTATAAACCTGAGCCATATGTGTAGGTCTGCTTACAACTAGTGCCAGAATGCAACTGTCGGTGGGAAGAAGACTCAGCGGTCGGGAAATAAATGTGCAGAATAATTCTCATGGCAAACCTCAATGTGCCCAGTAGGACTGTAGATCCACTCCCCCCCCCCCCCCCCCGCCTGCTCTTCAGAAGGAAAGGTTCCCAGGACTCCGATGTGGTGTACCTTCTCTGTAGGTGGGCATGTTCTGTAGCTTATTAGTGTCAAGATGAATGCCTAAGAAGGTCAGTTTGTGAAAGTGGAACCCATAGTGAGGAAAAGTGCCATTGTCTTGTGAATACTAACCAGAGTGGAGTGAGGAAGTTATCTAAGATAACGGGTGACTGCAGGACATTCGCTAATATTGAGTGTTAGTCAACATAGTGTGTTAGCAAATAAGACAAACAGCTTGGGGTTACTCTTTGCTTACACGTGTGGGAAATTCATGACAATCCCTCCATAAAATGCCATGAACATGCCCTTGGGATGGCTGAATAGGTAGAAGCTTGGAGGCATAGAAAATGTCTGTCTTGCCCACCCAAGCTCTGGTCAACCCCTTTGGCATAGTGCTGGGAGAAGTCCTTAGAGGAAATCAATGAGTTGAGGCTAGGGGTGGGTAATTAATATGGTTGAATACCTTCTTAAGCAACATGATTGTGTTGCGGGGTCTATTAATGCGGACAGAAGGTTCTGACACTTGTGAATACCGGACAGGAGTGTGACCAGACCTGTGTGGAAATGGTGTGTGGAATCCTTGATGTAGAAGTCGACTGAGTGACGGAAAGGGTGTGCTTAGAGGTAAAACTCCAGGTTGTTGATGCAAACCTTCTCTACGGTGAGGAGAAGTAGAGCCACTTACGTAACGAAAGTCTGAAGGCTAGGATGAATTCTGGGATAGTGAGTTTCTGATTGAGTCTGGGATTCTGGTGTATAGAACGACGTACAGATCATCGTAGTAGTAAGACTTGTACTCTAAGACATTGTGGGAGGCAATCAGTAAGGAGACTAAATTAACCTTTCCAGATGTCTTTGCGTTTGGTCAGGGACACAAAGTATGAGGGAGTAATAATGTAAACCGATGTGCTAGGGGCGGGATTTGAAAGGATAACATAACAATGAGAGGGATTTGGGAGTCTTGTGGCTGGGATGTGCGTCAGTGCCTGTGATGATTCCAGTCTCTGTAGTCCATGTTATGTATGGAGGCAAGTAGAGTGGATATCAACAGTTTGACTTCATGTGATTTGGCCTAGTGGGCAGGGGCCACTGAAAGGTGTGGCAAGAATGTTGGCCTCTCGGGGACTGTAAAAAGAGTCAATATAAGAGGCCATGCTGGGTGAGGCCCTAACTCGTAACCTGGAGTGGTTGATGTGAGGCGTTAGCTATGTGTTGGGCCGAGGGGCATACACCTCCATATGCGGATGAAGATGGGTGTTGGCCTCACGGAATTGATAATGATGAGGCTAGTTACTGGCATAGCTGGGAACCAGGCCGCCAGTTGACATACCGGATCCGAGAATGGGACGGGTGATGGGTGGTAGCGAGGTGGGTAAACATACCTTGCTTGGGGTAGAATGTGGTTTCCTTGCCAGAGGAATGAGATATTGGAGAACCTAAAGGGAAATGATGGTGGGAGGCAAGTTGGAACTGGAATTGGGCTTGACTTACTGTGAACAAAATACACATAATCGGGGTGGTTGTTCTTGAGGCTTGTATATGAATAGGTAACCTGAGGATAGGTATATGAATAGGTAACCTGAGGTCATAGTTGTTAGAATCCTGACCCTACGATGGTGGGTTCAAGATTCATAGGACATAAATCAAATATCCCTATCAGTGAGTAGGGTGAGGATCCTAGGCCACTACCAGAGACCATGGGGAGTGTTTAACCAATACTGCGACAATAATGGGGGATAGGCAGAGTCATGAGTGACCGCTAATTGGTCCTGTGACTTCTGTAGCTAAAATACATATAGGGGGATATGAAATACCAAGCTGTAAGGGCAGTTTTGAGCTATCCCGGTAGGACTTAGAATATTTAATTATGGTTGTGCCAGCATGGGAAGGGGGGTGTATGTGTGGGGAATTAAGGATCCCCGGGCGTGGGCCTGTGTACGGCCTGGCGGAGGAATTGTGTGCCAGCGTTGGCTGATGTAACATAGAACAGTTAGGAGTGGATTTGCTGTAGGTTTGGTGATACTATGCCTGAATAGCAAGGGTCGGTTAGGATGATGAACTTGCTTGAGTAGAATATAGCAGCGATGAGTAAATAACCTTTTGCATAATACGTGATTATTTTGACGTAGAGTCAGGGGGAACATATGATGGTATGGTAAAGCCTGGTACACTAGGGTTTGTCCCAGGGAACATGACTATACATATACTGAACATGGGAGTGTGGCGTGTTCCAAAATGGTTTAGCGAATAAGTGGTCGTCCGTCAAATAAGTAATATACCTATCATGGGAGCAAGTATACAGATTGGCCATAACACATGGTAACAAATGTGATCGTGATGACTGCCTCAGAACAGTACCAAGTCCATGAGTGATAAAATAAGACATATGCAATACATGATGGTAATGCAATATACGTAGTGAATATTAAATGCTTACCAGAGCTGAATTAGTAATGGGAAACTGACCATATCCGTGCACAATCGTAAATAATAACAAGAAATATAGCAAACATAACCGAACTACAGGAGGCATGTAAGGATAACTAGTAGCAGGCTAAATACTTTCAAAAAAAGAACCTGGACATTTCATGTATCAGGGAACAGTGTAAAACGAACTAATTGGTACTTGGATTGTGGTGGCCGCTAGATGGAAGCATGTAACTGAGATAGACTGGAGACTAGTTCGGTAGAAATTTGACGAAAATAAACTAGCGAATAGGAATGGAACAAAGAGCAGGCAGGAGTAGGTGAACTGACTTAAGTCCTGAACGGGAAAAAGTTCAGTATGGACGGTATGTAAGAATGTAAACAATTGTGTGTTCATGGATTTGGCCCGTACAGGCAGACTCACGGTTCGTGGATTTGACTGGTACAGGAAACAAACGACTTGATCCGGAAGCTTGCGGTGAGGGGAGAGGTCAGCTATGCGGCTGGAAAGTACCCAGACTTGGTGGACATGGAGGTTTGGTCCAGGATAAGGCCCGGGAAGCCGGTAAGGGGTTTCATAGCGCCGGCGGGAACGAACGGCCAGTTCTGGAGAGGAGGTGAGTAGTCTCTGACTGCGTGTGGCTGGAACAGCATGATGGGAGTTGTTGGAGCAGGGAGAACTTGGTCCGATCATCGTGGGAGTCTCTGACCGCATGTGGCTGGAACAGCGTGATGGGAGTTGTTGGAGCAGTGAGAACTTGGTCCAATCGGCTTGGGAGTCTTTGACCGCATGTGGCTGGAACAGCGTGATGGGAGTTGTTGGAGCATGGAGAACTTGGACCAATCGGCGTGGGAGTCTCTGACCGCATGTGGCTGGAACAGCAGGATGAGATTTGTTGGAGCAGGAAAAAACTTGGTCCGATCGGCGTGGGAGCCACAGTAGGCCTAGACCAGCTTGTTTGGAGTTTTAGGCAGTCTGTGTTGATGACCTTTGAACTGGAAGTAGAAATGAACCAGGCAGCATCAGCCCTGTGGTGTAGGGGGCCTGAGTTTAAATAGCCGGGTAACCCCTCCCACAACTTCAGGCTATGCCTTCCAATATATATGTATCATATTCTTCCTCACCTCGCAGTCTCTGCACCCAGCGGCCGTGCGTCTGCATGACTGACACTAGCTGCATGTTAATGGATGCCGGCCGCTGCGGATCCAGGGCAAAATATACCCCCCACGTCTGCTCACGTGATTGACGCCGTCGGCGTGCACTTGACGTCACACATGCGCCACGCGTGCACCTTTTTAGGTCAAAGAACGATTTCAGCCAATCAGAATAGTAAAGCAGGTCTTTAAACCTAAAAATACCTTCCCTCATTGCCCTGTCGTGGTTTCCCTAGTGGTTGTCCGAGAGCGCGTTCCTTATTCTGGTTATTCTGGTTATTTGACTTTGGCATTGATTTGACTTCCCTGTTTTCTGGTATCCCTGACATTTGGCTTTCCTTTATCATGGTGTCCCTTTCTGTGTCCCCTGACCTCGGCTATTCCTGACTATTCTAAGGTCCAGTATACGTTACCTATTAGTCTCCTGTGTTACACAGTTCTACGTGCTGGATCATACTGTAATCCTGACAATATATATATATATATATATATATATATATATATATATATATATATATACATATATATATGATTTAAGAGATATAGAGAGAGATTTACTATTGCTCATTTTCTTTTTTCCCTCTTCATTACTTTTCTTTCCTTGATTTTTTAAACTAAATAGCAGAAAAATAAGCCTCTCTGTGTACTGCAACATATATACAAAGTATTTACAATATGTTACAGAACACAGATTGACCTATTTACATGCCATAAACTACTGAAAGAAAACGTGGGTCAGTGCCTACAGACTCAGCACTATAACCAGTACAATATGCCTTAATGGTTAGGATATTTAGATTTAATGAATACACCAAATTTAGTGAATAAAGCCATCCACAATTAGAGGCAAAAAAATTGTATTATGTAGGCCATTGTAGTAATTAGTTTTTTTGTTAAGTGAGTGTGGAACCAAACACTCTACTAGGAGCATATCCTGCTAGCTTTAATTTTCTCAGTATTATTTTTCTTCATCTAAAATGCATTTATAACCAATTACGTTTCATTACATGTCATCTTAGATAAGATATGAAAGTTATTCATTTCTGGCAGCCTACACTACAAATTCACTGATTAAAAAAATAGGTCTAGATATACTACATTAAAACATAATGACTATTCTTACATTTAGCATTCTTAATATTTGCGTGGTTAATATTTCTGTTTCTTTGCTTACTTTTCTTTTTACTATCTTTCTACAGAATGCTAGCAACAGTTTTCCTGGAAAAGTGTGAAATATTGTAATTCTAGCTCAGCAGGAGCACAACAAACTGATTCCATCTTAACAGTGACACCCTTTAAGCAAAATGCTCATGAATTCTTCCCAAGAATCAAATCAGAGTCTAAAGCATGACAGAGAAGTGACAAAGACCCTGCCAAGGGACATATTATTCCAATTTATTTTTTATTATGATCATTTTCTGAGTACAAGCATGAAGATGTATTGTACAATTCTATTAGTGTGAATTCTAAAAGCATGTATATCAATTCAGTGAAATGTCCTTGAGTTCAAAGGTCCTTTTTTTCATTTCTAAAGTTATTGATTATTATTTAAGCCACTGGAAAGACTATTTTTATGATCAGTTATAAACATATAGAAGGAAAGAAGTAGCAGATTATGTATGATTCTTGCCATGAAATGAAAGCATTGGGTCGAGTTGAAATAGTAGGACTTTAACGTGAAAATATACACTGAACAAAATTATAAACCCAACAATTGTTTTTGCCCCGATTTTTCATGAGCTGAACTCAAAGATCTAAGACTTTTTCTATGTACACAAAAGGCCTATTTCTCCAAAATATTATTTGCAAATCTGTCAAAATCTGTGTTAGTGAGCACTTCTCCTTTGCCGAGATAATCCATCCACTTCACAGGTGTGGCATATCAGGATGCTGATAAGACAGCATGATTATTGCACAGGTGTGCCTTAGGCTGGCCACAATAAAAGGTCACTCTAAAATGTGCAGTTTTATCACACATATTATATTTTGGGACCTTTCTATTTAACATATTTATAAATGATCTTGAAAAAAGCATTGAAAGTCGTGTTTCAGTGTTTGCAGATGACACAAAACTCTGTAAAGTAATACAATTTGAGCAAGATATTACTTTGCTGCAGAGGGATTTAGATAGACTGGGGGATTGGGCACTCAAATGGCAGATTCAATTTAATGTAGAAAAATGCAAAGTTATGCCCTTTGCATCACGAATGCACAAGCAACTTATACCCTTAATGGAAGCGAATTAGGGATAACAACACACAAAAAGGACTTGGGAATTGTTATAGACAACAAACTATGCAACAATGTGCAATGTCAATCAGCAGTGGCTAAGGCCAGTAAGGTATTGCCGTGCATGAAAAAGGGCATTCATTCTCGGGATGAGAATATAATTTTGCCTCTTTATAAATCACTGGTAAGACCACATTTTGCATATGCTGAGCAATTTTGGGCACCTGTTCTAAAGAAGGATATTATGGCACTAGAAAAAGTACAGAGGCGGGCTACAAAATTAATAAAAGGAATGGAACATATCAGCTATGAAGAAAGGTTAACAAATTTAAACCTCTTTAGTCTAGAAAAACGTTGCCTGAGAGGGGATATGATAACATTATACAAATATATTTGGGGCCAATACAAACCGGACTTTACATAGGACATAAGGTCATGCGTTTAGACTGGAAGAAAGAAGATTTCGTCTAAGGCAAAGGAAAGTTGTTTTTTTACTGTAAGAACAATAAGGATGTGGAATTCTCTGCCTGAAAAAGTGGTTTTATCAGAGTCCATACAGATGTTTAAACAGCAACCAGATGCATACTTGCAAAAACAGAATATTCAAGGATATAATTTGTAGGGTAAAAGCTGCTTGATCCAACGATAAATCTGACTGCCATTCTGGGGTCAAGAAGGAATTGTTTTACTAGTTTGTTGCAAAATTGGAAGTGCTTCAAACTAGGTTTTTTGCCCTCTTTTGGATCAACAGCAAAAACAAATGTGAGGAAGGCTGAACTTGATAGACGCAAGTCTCTTTTCAGCTATGTAACTATGTAACTATGTAATTACTATGTGTGAATTAACAGCAATAATGTTGACATGTCTGTATACACCCCAAGGTGCCAACGCATCCCATGCCACCCCTCCCCCACCCTGCATTTTCCAACCAATTCATGGTATGCTGAAGGTTACAGCTGACAGTTCCACACATCACTTTATTTTACAGATTCTTAGGCAAACACCGTCCTCCCTCTAACAGGCGGCCAGGGTATTAGGGATAACTGGGAGATTAAGGATTTTGAGACCAACAACGAGGATTATAAGGTGGCTGCTTTTGCTGACGACCTCCTGTTCTCTTTTACACACTTACCAAAATTCCAACATATACTGGTCAACCACCTACTGATAGCAGCCAACATGCTAATCCAACTACACTGGAAAATTTAAGCCCCTACATCCATCAGAGAATGGATACAAAAGGTAGAATCCACTAGACTTATGGAAGAGGTGCACATATCTCTTACACACATGTACGCTCTATACTCTACAAGCTGGACAACCTGGCTCAATTTTATGAAAAGTAATCCTGATGCTAATTGACTGCTTTATCGACCACCCCCCCCACCCCCGGGGGTTAAGCAAAAGAACGAAAGAGAGGCCCAAGTACTACGCACACTCCCATGGTCAATACGCCAATTCGAGTTCCCCCCCCCCCCGCTATATACGCAGTGCCATATTATTTCCCATGAGGCACAGCCTCCAAGACCTGGGACGACCACCGACAGACATTCGTAACCTCTAAATACACTCCCCTAATCCCTGATAGAGTTACAATAAACCAACTCCAACCTACCACCTAACCCCACGTTTACTTGTACATAGTTATTTATTACATAGTTTGCTTAAGCAGAACCCAAATGGGGCAACATTGAGAGTTAGATAAACCCAATTTCCTTTACTATGGCTATGATACGAGTTGTCACTCTGAATGTCAGGGGACTAAACATGCCTAAGAAACATTCACTGACACTCCAAGAATTCCACAAACTGAAAGCCGACATAGCATTTATTTAAGAGACCCACTTAAAGCGAGACATAGCCCCAACACTTAAAAACAATAGATGTCCAATTTTTTATCCAGAAGCCAAAAAATGAGGTGTAGCCATACTTGTATCCTCACAGGTACCCTTTACCTATAAAGGACATTATACAGATGACTCGGGGAGACTTGTAATGGTTAAGGGAACTATTGGTCAGAATACAGTGACGTTCACAAACCTGTAATTACCTAACTAAAAAACAGAGCAGATCACTCAGAAAATACCTCAGGACCATAGAATCCTTCCAGGAAGGGATACAGTAATGGGAGGGGACCTGAATGCATCTGTCATGCCTTAATTACGGTATTCCCTTACTTCCTGGTTCCACGGAGCCTAGCCACACCTCTTTATGACACGGTCTGCCTATTTAATCTGACCGCACCAGCTGATCGACGCTGGATTATTAAACTACGTCCCGTACCTACCAACCGGTACAACTTCGTTGTGAAAGCCTCTGCTACCAGACCGGACTGAAAGACTCTGCAAAGTTCCCTTCACCTCTCCTCATCCACGACTAAAGCTTAAACACTCTTCATCCGCCTCTGAGGAGATCTCGGGAACCAGTGTTCTATGTGCCGGAAGCTAAGTAAAACCAATGTGATAAGCGTTGCATCTAAAAGCTGTTATTACCTGTCTCCAAAGTCCTTCGGTAAAACCAACCCCGTTACAGCTAACTTCAACTCATACTGCATATCAGTTATCTGCATCAGTCTTGCTTCTGTTAAAGTTATGGAACAGCTATTGTAACTACTTATCACCTAAACCGTTAATTCTACTAAGAGACTTTATTTGATTCAGTATCTGCAATTTACTATCGTTTACTCCTTAAAGCTACAGTGCATATAATTGTGGACTTCAGTTATCGTTTACTCCTTAAAGCTACAGTGCCTATAATTGTGGACTTCAGTTATCGTTTACTACTTAAAGCTACAGTGCCTATAATTGTGGACTTCAGTTATCGTTTACTACTTAAAGCTACAGTACCTGTAAATTGGAATTAAAGTCAATACCTTTTACTTTTTATAATAAATATTCAAACTATAAGAAATCTGCAGTTGTGTTCCTTCATAACAAATGTTTAGACGTGACAGAATAATCCAGCCATTGTAATGGATCCAGCAGATTTCGATTCTACTATAACTACGCTGAATCTAAGAGTTGATACACTAGCCCAAGGTGTGCAAGACCTGCAAGTTACCAACGAAAGAATTCTCACTTATGTCAGAGATCTACAAACTCATACTCCTCATAATGTTCTGCACTCGGCTAGTGATCCTGCTGTATGTAACCCAGAAAAGTTCTCTGGAGATCGTTCAAAATACAGGGAGTTCCTCAACACCTGCAAACTATTAATTGCTTTGAAACCTCGATCTTACCCTACAGAAAGAACTAAAGTTTGTTCGGTTATTTCCTTTCTAAGAGGTGAACCTATGTCATGGGCCCATTCCTTTCTGGAAAACGACGACCCCATCTTAGACTCACTGGATGAATTTTTTGAAGCCATGTCTCTTCTCTATGAAGATCCTAACAAACAAGCTACAGCTGATTTAACAATCAGAACACTGCAGCAAAGAAATAGACCTGTTGAAGATTACATTGCTGAATTTAAAAGATGGGCTGTAGAAACGCAATGGAATGACATCACATTGCGTAACCAATTTCGAATTGGTTTGTCTGAAGCTGTAAAAGATGAACTGTCTAGAACAGAACTCCCTACTACTTTGAACGCTCTAATTCACTTATCAATCAGCATTGACAGAAGATTAAGAGAAAGAAAGGCAGAAAAAGCCCTTTTTCATTCTAAAGACTGAAGACCTTTTACTCCCTCAAAAGCTCCAGAAAAGACTTCCTTACCAAGTGAACCTATGGAAATAGGGGTAATAAGAAGTCCTCTCACTCCTGCAGAAAAGAACCGAAGACGTCAATTAAACCAATGCATGTATTGTGCCTATCAAGATCATCTGGTCTCTGATTGTCCCTTATTAAAACGGACAAAGGCCGGTAGACAAGCCTATACCTCTGCGATCTTCAGTGCACTCCCCTCAACATCGACCACTCCGTTCACACCTGTATCCCTTGTAATACAGTGGGATAAGGTGAGAATTGTGACTGAAGCTCTCATCGATTCTGGTGCACATGGAGTATTCATCGATTCAACCTTTGTAACAAAGAATAAAATTCCTTGTGTTCAAAAAGCCATTTATGTTCCTATTAAAGTGATTGACGGCTCCTTTATCTCCTCGGGACCGATTCTTCATGAAACCATCCCTCTAAAGGTAACCACCAATCATATTCATACTGAATTTCTAGTATTTGATGTTATTCCATCACCTCTCTATCCCGTTATAATAGGGATCAATTGGTTAAGGAACCACAACCCTCAAATTTCATGGTCTCCTTTCTCTATCACCTTTAACTCACATTATTGTAAAGAAACATGTTTACAGCAAATTCCTATTCTTCAAATCTCCAAAGAACCAACCATACCTTCTTGTTATTCAGACTTTTCAGATGTCTTCAGTAAAAAAGAAGCTGAAACGCTCCCGCCTCATCGTTCCTACGATTGTCCTATAGACCTCATACCTGGTGCCCCAGTACCCTTTGGGCACATCTACCCTCTCTCTGAGGCTGAATTACAAATTCTCAAAGAATATCTAGATGAAAACCTACGGAAAGGGTTCATTAGACCCTCTAGTTCACCTGCTGCCTCAAGTATGTTTTTCGTAAGAAACAAAGACCAGACTATACGTCCTATCATTGATTACAGAGCCTTAAACAAAATAACAGTTAAAAATCGTTATCCTCTTCCCCTCATCAATGAACTGGTTGAACGATTGAAAACTGCTACCATCTACACCAAGCTTGACCTTCGCGGGGCATATAATCTCATCAGGATAAAGGCTAATGATGAATGGAAAACTGCTTTCCGAACAAGATATGGCCTCTTCGAATATCTGGTGATGCCTTTTGGCCTCTGCAACGCCCCTGCAACTTTTCAACATTTCATAAATGATATCTTTAGAGACCTATTGGACGTCTGTGTCATCATTTATTTAGATGATATTCTCATATACTCCAACACTCCTGAGGAACATAGAAAACATGTCAGATGGGTGTTATCAAGACTCAGAACTCACAAATTATTCGCTAAACCCGAAAAATGTATTTTTCACGTCAAAGAAATAACCTTCTTAGGTTATGTCATCTCCCCTCATTCAATAGGTATGGATAATTCAAAAGTCGATTGTATTATCAACTGGCCTGTTCCCTCTACAGTAAAAGAATTACAGCGATTTCTAGGGTTCGCCAACTTCTACAGAAAATTTATTAAAAACTACTCTGAGATAGCTCACCCTCTCAATCAACTTAACAATAAAAAACATCCCTTCAATTGGAACGAGAAGGCTCAAACTGCCTTCACTGAATTAAAGAGAAAGTTTACAACAGCTCCGTTTCTTCAACTTCCAAATCCTTCATATCTTAATGTCCTTGAAACGGATGCTTCGGAAGTTGCAATTGGAGCTGTCCTCTCTCAACATAAAACTCCTCAAGAACCTCTTCATCCTGTCGCCTTCTTCTCACGATCATTATCTCCTGCCGAAAAGAATTATCCTACAGGAGAAAAAGAATTACTAAGTATCAAAGTGGCTTTAGAAACCTGGAGACACCTTCTTGAAGGCGCTCGGAACTCTTTAATCATTTATACTGACCATAAAAATCTCGAATATCTTCACTCCAATAAAACACTGTCTGCTCGACAAGTAAGATGGAATCTCTTTTTTTCCCGGTTTAACTTCCAAATCGTCTTTAGACCTGGGTCCAGAAACAAAAATGCTGATGCCCTTTCCAGGATCCATAAGGACACTGAAATTGAACCTCCTTCGCCTAAAATCATTGGAATCTTATCTTCTCTTATTGATGACATTAAAGATCTCAGTGAAGATGCTCTCGAACTTCCTAAATCAATGAAATTATCCAAGAAAAACGGTCTCTACTATTTCAAAGACCGGATTTACGTACCTCCCTCTTTCAGAATTAAAGTACTCGAATTCATTCATGATTTTCCTCTGGCAGGTCATCCAGGTATAAAAAAGACCCTTGAATTGTCTAAAAGATACTATTGGTGGCCTCGTCAAGACCAAACTATTGAATCTTATGTCAAATCTTGTTCTGTATGCCAAAGATCAAAACATGTCCATCATCAACCATTTGGTCAATTATTGAATTTACCGATTCCTGAACGACCTTGGCAATCCATTTCTATGGATTTTCTGGTAGAATTACCTCCTTCTCATCATCATACCACCATTTTAGTGGTGGTAGACCGCTTCACGAAAATGTCTCATTTCATTCCTTTAAAGAAGTTACCCACATCCTCTGAACTTTCGAAAATATTTCTTGATAACATAGTTAAACTTCACGGACTGCCAGACTAAATCATTTCAGACCGAGGAACTCAGTTTACCTCCAAATTTTGGAATGCATTATGTGCCACTCTTCATATCCAACGTAAACTATCATCTGCATATCATCCTCAAACAGATGGACAAACTGAAAGAGTCAACCAATGCTTAGAACAATATCTACGATGTTATTGTTCTCACTTACAAGACGATTGGATAACTTTGTTACCTATGGCAGAATTCGCATACAATAACTCTTTTCATACCAGCAGTAAAATGACTCCATTTTTATCCAATTATGGATTTCATCCTTCCTCTTTTCCTGCTCAGACAATTTCTTCATCTAATCTCTCTGATTCGAATCAAATTTCTCATATGTCCTCTTTATTCAAGAAATTGCATGAGAATCTAGAATTGGCCTCCTCCAATCAAAAGAAGTTTTTTGATACAAAAAGACAACCTTCACCTTCTTATAATATCGGTGATCTTGTCTGGCTTTCCTCAAAGAACATCTCTACAAATCGTCCATCAAAGAAGTTAAGTTCTCTTTTCCTTGGTCCTTTTCCAATAATATCGGTTATCAACCGTAATGTTGTTAAATTGAAACTTCCCCCAACTTTAAAGCTACATCCTGTTTTTCATGTGTCCTTGTTGAAGCCTCATCATCCTGACCCTTTCCAAAGAAATGTCACTACTTCTCCTGATCCCATATTGGTCCAGGGTGAAGAAGAATACGAAATTCAAAGTATACTGGATTCAAGGATCCATCGTGGCTCCTTACAATACCTCATCAGATGGAAAGGATATGGAATTGATGAAGATACATGGGAAAACTCCTCTGACGTTCATGCTGACAAATTAATTTCCAGATTTCACAAACGTTACCCTGCTAAGCCAAGTCAATAGCACCCAGAGGTTGCTCATTAAGGAGGGGATACTGTCATGCCTTAATTACGGTATTCCCTTACTTCCTGGTTCCACGGAGCCTAGCCACACCTCTTTATGACACGGTCTGCCTATTTAATCTGACCGCACCAGCTGATCGATGCTGGATTATTAAACTACGTCCCGTACCTACCAACCGGTACAACTTCGTTGTGAAAGCCTCTGCTACCAGACCGGACTGAAAGACTCTGCAAAGTTCCCTTCACCTCTCCTCATCCACGACTAAAGCTTAAACACTCTTCATCCGCCTCTGAGGAGATCTCGGGAACCAGTGTTCTATGTGCCGGAAGCTAAGTAAAACCAATGTGATAAGCGTTGCATCTAAAAGCTGTTATTACCTGTCTCCAAAGTCCTTCGGTAAAACCAACCCCGTTACAGCTAACTTCAACTCATACTGCATATCAGTTATCTGCATCAGTCTTGCTTCTGTTAAAGTTATGGAACAGCTATTGTAACTACTTATCACCTAAACCGTTAATTCTACTAAGAGACTTTATTTGATTCAGTATCTGCAATTTACTATCGTTTACTCCTTAAAGCTACAGTGCATATAATTGTGGACTTCAGTTATTGTTTACTCCTTAAAGCTACAGTGCCTATAATTGTGGACTTCAGTTATCGTTTACTACTTAAAGCTACAGTGCCTATAATTGTGGACTTCAGTTATCGTTTACTACTTAAAGCTACAGTACCTGTAAATTGGAATTAAAGTCAATACCTTTTACTTTTTATAATAAATATTCAAACTATAAGAAATCTGCAGTTGTGTTCCTTCATAACAAATGTTTAGACGTGACAGCATCCCTAGATTCCCATATGGACACTGCATATAGAGCCCCTACCTATCAAATGCCCACCTGTAAACAAATAAATCCTCTCCTAGACAAAACACAACTGTGTGACAGCTGGTGCATAACGAACCCAAGCTCCAAAGACTACTCATACTACTCCCTGGACATGGACACATATTCATTCCCCACAGATTCCTCCATTTAATCAATCACTGCCAATATGGATCAATCACTTGGTCAGACCACACACCCTTGTCTTTAACCATCCTGATTCTATCTCTCCCCCTGAAAACATTCCAATGGAAACGTAATGATCTTCTACTTGACAACCCACTTATCATTTCCCAAATCACAGACACGCTTAAACTTTACTTCCCAGACAATTATTCCACGGATTCTTTGACAACTATTGTCTGGGAAGCACATAAAGCGGTCATCAGGGGACACCTCATAGCCCTAGCCTCCAAGCAAAAGAAATAAAGAGAGGCCCAAGTACGCACACTCCCCTGGTCAATACGCCAATTAGAGGAGACCCATAGAGTGACACACTCCCTAGACACCTACAAACAACAGAAACACTGCAGATCAGAACTACAACAAATACTAAATGCCCTGATCAAACGAAAACCCTCCCTGTCCAAACACCTTTATTATTCGAAAAGAGGAAAGTGTGGGCATTTGCTGGCAAAAATACTCTAAGTTACCAGACAAAGCACATTCATTCATAAAATCACAACCACCTCTGGTAAAATATCTCACAGCATCCTTGACATACTGGAAGCCTTCCATGATTTCTACTCCAAATTATATAACCTCCGCAAGGAACCACCTAGCAAGGAGGAAATCAACGAAATTATCTCATCGAGAATCAGCCACACGCTGCATAACAACATCCAACACACCCCAGAGACCCCCATCTCGATGGGGGAATTCAAGCTGGCAGTTAAAAATGTCCCTCTCAGAAAGAGCCCAGGCCCAGATGGCTTTACTGCTAAATACTATAAAAACTTAACGAGGCTCCTAGCGGAACCATTAACCACAGCGTTCAACTCCCTCACACACACCCCTTCTCTCCCGAACTCTGCCCAGAAAGCACACATCACCCTAATCCCCAAACTGGGGAAAAATCCCCTACATTGCGGGAATTATATATTTTATCAACATCGATTTAAAAACACAAACATCTTGGCCACCCGCTTACGCCCATTTCTACAGGGGCTAGTCCACCCTGATCAGGCAGGCTTTGTCCCAGAAAGGGAGGCAAAAAATAACACCACTAAATTACTCAACCTTGTTACTATCTATTGACGCAGAAAAGGCCTTTGGCAGACTGGTCCCTCCTAGAAATCCTCAAGGCCATCAGATTTGGCCCATCCTGGTTACAACAACGAGGAAAATTCCAACATATACTGGTCAACCATCTACTGATAGCAGCCAACATGCTAATCCAACTACACTGGAAAAAGAAAGCCCCTCCATCCATCAGAGAGTGGATACAAAAGGTAGAATAATCCACTAGACTTATGGAAGAGGTGCACGTATCTCTTACACACCTGTACGCTCTATACACTACAAGCTGGACAACCTGGCTCAACTTTATAAAAAGTAATCCTGACGCTAATTGATTGCTTTATTGACCCCCCTCCACCCCCCACCCCCGGCCACCACTTCCTCAAAATGCTTGATAAACCCTTTTTTTTCTGTTACTCCTCTGCATTCACCTTCACCTTCCTCTGAGTTCTTTGTTCTTTGTCTGGACAATGCTCCTGGTTGAAAAATCAGTTCCTAAGACACAAAGACAATGCATAGAAACCCATATTCATGACAAGCTACCAGCCTACCAACAACACCTACACACTAACATGTTACACCATGTTCAAATATGCCATGCCTATGTATTGCACCACTGTACAAACTTTACCATTTACCTACTGATTGCATTGTAAACCTAAACTTTTGTACGCAATTAAAAAAAAATATTTTCTTTTTAAAAATTTAAAAAAAAAGAAACTTTGGGTGTAACACACACACAAAAAAAAGCAGACACTGATTTTGGAAGCATGTATGTGTATATGAGCATCTAGAGAGATGGATGAGGACTGAAAAAAAAATACACAGTATATAATTAGATCATTCTACTTGCCAAATATTGCCTTTACTATTAGCAAAAATACTCAACTCCCTTCTCTGGGCTTCTCCTTACCAGGTTGGTTTTATTCCTGACAGATAATTGTATGCAATACTCAAAGGGGAACTGACCTGGTGTGTTGATCTGTCAGTTCTGGAATACCTTCTCTACTCCTTTCTTTAGATGAGGAAAAGTCATTCGGCGGAGTACATTGTTATTCAAGTTGTTAAAGCTCTCTGCGCCAATTTACATGCACAGACTATTTTCTAAGACCAAAAACAGCACCCTTCCCAATTGGCAATGGAAAAATAGAAAGTAAAAAAGAGGGCAGCGCTAGCAATTGCAGGTGTGCACACCAAGTGCACACCAGGATTATTTGAAGGACAACATATACAATGCAAAGTTTTTGGTTCTCCCCTTCCTCAATGCATATCCTTACAAAAATAGAGTGCACTCACCATTATATAGACACTAAATGTACAGGACAGACCATAATACCTTCTTTTTAAAGTGGAAAGAAACCTTCTTCTGTCGTTCCGCCGATCTTCCCTCAGAATGGTATTCTGTGAAAATACACGTCGATACTGGTGAATAAATGAAGAATTAAAAAACAAATGCTGATAGTAAAATGAGATTGTTCATGCAAGTTGTAAGGCATCCACTTACAGCGCCGTAACTCAATATCAATCAGAGTGTATATGTTCCAAAAAAGGTGCACTCACATTGAAATCAGTCTCTTGGTGGACTCTTTCCCTTATTTACAACTGCATTTCTTTATAATGAGCATGTATATAGAACAACACCCGACACAAATTCAAAATCACAATTATTGTATGATTTAGGCAACTTATGTGTCTCTGCAGTGGCGTACACACAACCCATGGGGCCCCGGTGCGAAAACTGATCCGGGGCCCCCTCCTCCCCCCGCGCGAGCGCTTACTCTGCGCAGGCTGGGGCCGCAACACATGGCGGCGGGCACCTGGTCGCAGGGCTGCGACCCGTGCGACCGCGGTATGTACGCCAGTGCATGCATAAACACATACACTTAAAGGACCACTACAGACACCCAGATCACATCAGCTCAATGAAGTGGTCTGGGTGCCAGGTCTCTCTAGTTTTAACCCTGCAGCTGAAAACATAGCAGTTTCAGAGAAACTGCTATGTTTCACTGAGGGTTAATCCAGCCTCTAGTGGCTGTCTCATTGACAGCCGCTAGAGGATTTTCTGCGATTCTCACTGTGAAAATCACAGTGAGAAGACGCTGAACGTCCATAGGAAAGCATTGAGTAATGCTTTCCTATGGGCGGTTTGAATGCGCGCGTGGCTCTTGCCACGCATGTGCATTCGGAGCTGAGAGGCGGATGGGGACGGAGAGATCCCCAGCGTTAAGGGAGTCCGGCGCTGGAGAAAGGTAAGTGCTTAAGACACACACACACACTCTCATGAACAGACGCACACATTTACTGACAGACACACACAAACATACTCAGTAACAGACACACACACTAACACACACACTAACACACACTCACTAACACACACACTCTAACACACTCACTAACACTAACACAAACACACTAACACACTCACTAACACTAACACACTCACTAACACTAACACAAACACACTCACTAACACACACACTCACTAACACTAACACACACACTCTAACACTAACACACTTACACTCACTAACACACACACACACACACACACTCACTAACACTAACACACACACTCACTAACACTAACACACACACTCACTAACACTAACACACACACACTCACTAACACACACACTCACTAACACACACACACTAACACACACACTCTAACACTAACACACACACACTCTAACACTAACACACACACACTAACACACACACACTCACTAACACACACACTAACACACACACTCACTAACACTAACACACACACTCACTAACACTAACACACACACTCACTAACACTAACACACACACTCACTAACACTAACACACACACTCACTAACACACTCACTAACACACACACACTCACTAACACACACACACTCACTAACACACACTCACTAACACACACACTCTAACACTAACACACACACTCACTAACACACACACTCACTAACACTAACACACACACACTCACTAACACACACACTCACTAACACACACACACTAACACACACACTCTAACACTAACACACACACACTCTAACACTAACACACACACACTAACACACACACACTCACTAACACACACACTAACACACACACTCACTAACACTAACACACACACTCACTAACACTAACACACACACTCACTAACACTAACACACACACTCACTAACACTAACACACACACTCACTAACACACTCACTAACACACACACACTCACTAACACACACACACTCACTAACACACACTCACTAACACACACACTCTAACACTAACACACACACTCACTAACACACACACTCACTAACACTAACACACACTAACACTAACACACTCACTAACACACACTCACTAACACTAACACACACACTCACTAACACTAACACACTCTAACACTAACACACACACTCTAACACTAACACACACACTCTAACACTAACACACACACACTCACTAACACACACACACACACACACACTCACTAACACACTCACTAACACACACACACTCACTAACACACACACTCTAACACTAACACACACACTCACTAACACACACACTCACTAACACACACACTCACTAACACTAACACACACACTCACTAACACTAACACACACACACTCACTAACACACACACACTCACTAACACACACTCACTAACACACACACTCACTAACACTAACACACACACTCACTAACACACTCAAACTTTTTTTTTTTTTTTTAAATCCCCCCAGCCTCCTTACCTGTGGATGAGCTGGGGGGATTCCCTGGGGTCCAGTGGTGTTGCTGGCCCTGCTGTCACCCGGCTGGCTGGCGGGCGCGCGAGGGAGCACTGTCCCCTGGGTGCTCCATCTTCAGCTCCCTCGCGCGCCGCGTACTGATGCCGGAGCCGGAAGATGACGTCATCTTCCGGCTCCCGTTTCAGTGCGGTGCGCGAGGGAGCTGAAGAGGGAGCACCCAGGGGACAGTGCTCCCTCGCGCGCCCGCCAGCCAGCCGGGTGACAGCAGGCCAGCCTCGGGGGGCCCGGAGGTGGCCGGCTCCTGGGCCCCCCAGCAGAAGAGGCTGGCCCAGTGACCTACATACCTGGGTCGCAGGGCGGCCGGGCCCCCTGGTGGGCCGGGCCCGGTCGCAGCCGCGACCCCTGCGACCCTGGTATGTACGCCACTGTGTCTCTGTTTCTTCCTTGTCTCCCGATCCTTCCCATTTTTTTACTATTTGTATTTCAAAGTGATTTTGTAAATCACTTTGTAAGATTCAAGTCCTGTAAGCCTGAACATAAAGTTCAATGCAGAGACTTTATTCTTCGGAAAGTAATAGGATATTTGTTTTGAGAATTGTGCAGCTCAATAAAAAACAATTTTAACACAATTGTTTTCATTGTTTATAGAATGCCTCATTAAATGACACCATGACTAGTCTTCGGCAATCTAATCTTTCATAGCACAAACAGATCTTACAAATCATTCTAACCAATGAAGCAATTTTACAAAAAGCATAATTGGAACAACACATATTTTATTACTGTTAGTCTTGTAGGCTCAATCATACAGATTAAAATTTTGCGTAGCGTCATTTCAAATATTTAAGAGAAAGTGTTTATGGTGAAAATGAATTAAACAGGTCATTAAGTATTAATGTTGTTTTCTTATTAAGAAGTTGGAAGGAATTTATAAAAATATATATTCTTGAAATCCTCCAGGTTTGTTTCTGGCAATGTTGAATAGTTCTGAGAAAGACCCTCTAATACGTATGAGAATAATAACTCTGGCAAGTCGTGATTTCAAACTGCCCCCCACCAAAAAAAAAACTATTTTTTACAAATTAGACAATAGTTTTTCTTGCAGATGGCACTAAAAAAACTCTAAATAATGTTGATAATACAGATAATAATATTAGTTCTAAATGTTTTGTCTTAGTTTTGGCTAGAAATAAAATGGCATATTTTGTTGAGCAACCTTTTGTAAAATTATTTTCAATATTGTGTAATTTATGCAAGATATTGCCATGTTGAATAACACATTTGCCACAAAATACAATATTTTAGGAATAGTTGGCCCAACTGAAGAAATGTTCCATAATCAATAAAATGTAAATGCGTTTTCCTTTGGCAAACACAATTAAACTTATTTAATTTTAAAATAAGTGAAAAAAGTAATGCTAAAGGGTGCATTTATGTAAACTTCATCATCTATCTGTGTCAAAAACGCTCTTGAATTATTAACTACTGTCCATCGAATTATGCTGCTATAATTTAAAAAAAATAATACCGTATATACTCGAGTATAAGCCGAGTTTTTCAGCACATTTTTTGTGCTGAAAAACCCCAACTCGGCTTATACTCGAGTCAGAGTCTGTATTATGGCAATTTGCATTGCCATAATACAGACCGGGGGAGAGGGGGGCTGGCAGAGCTGTACTTACCTTTCCTGCAGCTCCTGTCAGCTCTCTCCTCCTCTGCGCCGTCCGTTCAGCACCTCGGTCAGCTCCCAGTGTAAGTCTCGCGAGAGCCGCGGCTCTTGCGAGACTTACAGTGTGAGCTGATAGAGGGAGCTGCACAGACCGCGCGGAGGAGGAGAGAGCTGACAGGAGCTGCAGGAAAGGTAAGTACAGCTCTGCCAGCCCCCCTCTCCCCCCCACTGAACTACCAATGACACTGGACCACCATGGAAGGAGCCCCCCTCCCTGCTATGTATCAAGCAGTGAGGGGGGACGAAAAAAAAATATAATAAAAAAAATAAAAATTTATAATTCAGTTAAATAATAAATAATAATAATAAAAAAATATAATAATATTAAAAAATAAAAAATAAAATAATAATTAATAAAAAAATTAATAATATATCAAAATGCCCACCCCACCAACACATACACAAACACACACTGCATCACACACACTCACACTTCATTCATATACACACACACTGCACTCACACACACTGCATTCATACACACACACTGCATTCATACACACACACACTGCATTCATACACACACGCTGCACTCATACACACACACTGCACTCATACACACACACTGCACTCATACACACACACTGCACTCATACGCGCACACACTGCACTCATACGCGCACACACTGCACTCATACACACACACACTGCACTCACACTGCACTCACACTGCACTCATACACACACACACTGCATTCATACACGCACTGCACTCATACGCACACACTGCATTCATTATATACACACACTGTAAATAAATATTCAATTAATATCATTTTTTTAGGATCTAATTTTATTTAGAAATTTACCAGTAGCTGCTGCATTTCCCACCCTAGTCTTATACTCGAGTCAATAAGTTTTCCAGTTTTTTGGGGTAAAATTAGGGGCCTCGGCTTATATTCGGGTCGGCTTATACTCGAGTATATACGGTAATAATAACTTGAGAAAGTCTACATATGATAAACGAAATAGGTAGTGACACATCCCTCCCTGATTATTAGGAGAACTTGGAACTAGCTGTACTGTTTATTAAAGTTAAGACCACATTGTTAGATGCCCAATTATAGGGTATCCTATCCTGTGGTCATGTGAGAAATTGGAAGCGTATCTAGTGGGTAAGGGACATTTTGGAAGTCCTCTTTGGTAATTTGGTGTCACGGAAAGCAACAAAACATGTATGTATGTTAGCCCTGAAATGGTTAGAAAATTGTAGCTTGGCAAGCTATATGCTTAGTGAGCAGCTAAGACTTATTAAATAGAATGTTTGACAAGCGGGAGACCTTTAGAGTAGTCTGTTATTTGAAAAGCAAATACAAAGTACCGTGAACTCTGTTAAGAATGAATAAAACATATAACTAATTGGAACTGTACTAGTGACAGCAAGTAACAGTTTACCCAGAGGTAAGATTGAATGCTCAGTATACAAACAAAATATATTTAGAAACTATATGATATATGGTAGTGAAAACAATGGAGAGACAGCACAGGGGTGATGTACTAAAACAAGATGGATTAAATTGGATTGTTGATGTGTTTCCTCCATGAAAACTGTACACATGGGAGGTTAGTCAAACTTGATCATCTGAATAGTTTAGGACTTACCAGAAAATAATAATGTTGGATACACACTTTGGATGTCTTGCAGCCAAAGATGCTTAACAAGAAATCTGACCTTCGTTAGCTTTATTCCTTTATCATTGCCCTATGGCTAATATGTTTTTTTTTTTTTTTTTAATTTATATTCCTTGCTTTTTATTTTCCTGCAGCTCTGTTCTGCAAGCTTCTTGTTAGCAGTGGCATACCTTGGTGGTCACCTGGCCTGGTTTGATAATCAAAGGTTTGTATCCATTGATATTTATCTGTATGCACTGTATATATTGTACATATGTATGAGACATTTTTACAGCAGTATTACATTGCTCGTAATTACCTTTTTGGCATTTCCCCATTTGTATGTGGCTTTTTCCTTTTTCCCATTGGTAGTCAAGATTTTATGTTGTATTTATTGAGCAACATATGGTATTAATTATTAAGACATGTTATGGTTATAGCAGTGTCTTTCCATGCGTGGTTCTCGGCTAGAATTGGAGGTTTGTTTTGTTCCAAACTGCATTTCATCTGAATTTGGGCCCAACAGCCGATTGTTCCTATACTTGAATCACAAAGCAAACGAAGCAAGTATGTTTGCTTTAAAAATGGGATTCGGGGGGCGTGGCCTGACCGCGGACGCAAATGGACGTGTGAGCGACGGGCTCCGAGATAAAATCCCCTAATACAGCGAACAAACGAGCTTATACCAAGAGACTACCCTCAAAACATATACCACTCACCGGTGGAACGATCAAACAGTATGGCACAACGCTCCACGACTAAAAAGAAGTTGAAAGAACCACCTTCCCTCCAGATCGCGGCTATGTCCTCGCCGCAACGAGGCTCCAAAGATGGCGGCGGTAGGCCCCAATCACCGGCCTCGAGTTCCGGCAGGAGCGACATCACCTCCATATCGCACAGAGACACTCCAGCCACAGAAGCCTCTATTCAAAAGATGCTTAATGCCCTGCAATCATCCATACAGGCTGACTTTGCAAAATTAGCCAGAGAAATACGGGCAGAGGTACAAGCACTGGGAGAACGCACTGACAGTCTTGAGAACAAGACAGAAGAGATAATCTCTGCGCACAACAATGCAGTAGCATCGTTTGAAAACATGGATTCCAAAATTTCTTATATCCTTGCTAAAATAACGGACCAAGAGGATAGAGATAGAAGAAATAATGTCCGCATACGTGGGATCCCAGAGGAGATCAGCTCAGCTGAACTGGGCACCTTTGTTACCACACTATTCAGACACTTGGTGCCCAACCTGCCGGAGTCCACCCTACTACTAGACAGAACCCACCGCCTACCCAGACCTAAGCACCTACCAGCTTCCACACCCCGCGACACCATCACGCGGGTGCACTACTATACCACCAAAGAATTAGTAATGCAAGCCTCCAGGAAGAACCCTACTCTCCCTGACGCCTTCCACAAAATCCAACTATACACGGATCTTTCAGCGACTACTCTGACAGCGAGGAGATCCTTCACCCCCATCACCCGAGCGTTAAGAGCAGCGGAGGTTCCATACAAGTGGGGATTCCCGACACGTCTCATCGTGAAGAAAAATGGGGCAGAGAAACACATCCTCACACCAGAAGAAGGAAAAGGCATCCTAGCAGAGTGGAACATACCAATACCAGAAACCCCGAAGGAATTCTCAGAAAGCCAGATGACAGCCAAGGCACCTCAGAGATTAGCCCCAGGATGGGAGAAGCGTGGTTCGACTGACTGACTTTTGAGCCTCACAGTCCCAAGGACCTTTTAAACTGTGCTTGAGGTTATGCAATGTGGAGACCGAAAACCTGGGTGGTTGACAGTGGTGGTGGTAATGTATATTTATGTTGTAAAGGGTTAATAGACATGTGACACAATAGCCGAAATATAACCACTGGTTTGAGTTTGGTTGCTAGGCTCTTGTAATACGTTGACTTATTCGCACAACTACACAAGGGTTAGCATATATCGGTATGTCTATGGACTACCAACTAGTGCAACCAAGGGCAAAGAAGGAAAGGAGAAAAAAAAACACAAACAAACACAAACAAACAAAAAAAAAAAAAAGTATACAAAAAAAATAAAACACACCTTTACAACTTTAAACTAAAAAGTTACATGTACAACATAACTAAGCGCATCTTACATATACATTAGGTGACCACTTACAGTTGCCCATTTGCCCTTGGAGTTGAATGAAGGTGGTTGAGCCGGTGGTTGGCATCGACGGTACCGGGGGCGGTCATAGACCCACACCCGGGACTGATGTCTCCTTCCCACTCACCACGACAGATTTGCCATTGTGTTAGTTTCCTACCATCCACCGCTGTAAGACTGTAAATCGATAGTTATATGTTTAAGGTCTTGAAAGGACCACAGTCATGCATAAAACATGGAATAGTTTCTCCTTTTTGCCTCATGGGGATTCTCTACCCCCAGTATGGGCCCAATGCCCAAGTAATTAAGTTTCTAACGGTCCCAGTATGGAGACCGTACCTTTGTATAAAAATGGCACATGCCAATCTAAGTTCCAGCCTCACCTCAGAGGCTTATTGCCTATTGTACATAGTTTGTTTTTGGTTCCTTGTTTTCCCTCCCCCCCTCCTCCATTCTCCTCAGGACCACGACTCCAGAATCGGAACACCTTCAAGTGCACACGTCTGAATAGCAAAGAATTTGGCAGTGATATGCTACCCGCAAACACGGGCGGGCAAACAATAAAAATAGAAACAAGACAACGCGACACAATAAAAGAAATTAGGGTTTACAATACCTGTTCCAGTATTCTCGTAACTGCTAACATCAACCCAAGAGTTTCTCCTCTGAAATCGAAGAGCCACGCTGCAACCCAACACAGATACCATGACGCTTAACGTCTTCTCCTTAAATACCAAGGGGCTGAATACACCCCATAAACGGAGACTAGCTCTCACAGAAGCGAAAAAACATAATGCCCATATTGCATTTTACCAAGAAACACACTTCCAAACAAACAAACATCCAAAATTCCTCTCCAAGTACTTCCCCTTGGGATTTCATAGCACTTACAAAACAAAAAAAGGGGGGTATCAATTTTAATAAGTAAAACAGTGCCCTTCCAGCTAGTCAAACTAATCAAAGACAAAGAAGGTAGATATCTCATTTTACAATGTATTATAAATAACGTTCAAATGACCTTGGTAAACATGTACGGCCCTCACAATGACCAACACACATTCCTAGATAACGTCCTCACCTTAGCCGAAGCCCACAAATACGGGGATATCATACTAGGGGGGGGCACTAACTGTCTTTTAGACCCCGTACTAGACACTACATCTACAGGCATAGTTGACAAACGAACAACTAAGAAAAGAATAAGGTCCTCATCCTTGATAGATCAGACACTTACGAATCACGGAGTTTTAGACGTATGGAGAACGCTCAATCCAACAGCTAGAGACTATACTTTCCACTCAGTAACTCACAACTCATACTCTCGCATAGATAGATTTTTTCTCCCGGCCACGATGTTGTCCAAGGTAGTAGCATCTGACATTGGAGTAATAACGTGGTCGGATCATGCTCCCACGACGATAGCAATCCTGACGCAACATCCTATTCAGGGAAAAAGAACATGGCATCTCAACGACACTTTGTTAGTAGATCATAAACTTGTGACCCAAATCAAAGGAGAACTTGAAACCTACTTCGAGATCAACGATGATGGAGTGGTAGGGGCTGAAAGTCTATGGCAAGCACATAAAGCAGTGCTCAGAGGCCAATTCATCAAACACTCAAGCTACAACAAGAAACAGAGAATGCTGCAATATACAAACATACTCACGGAACTTCACGACCTAGCACGCATAAATAAACAGACTCCTTCCCACGACACAACCACAAGAATCCTCCAACTACAAACGCAACTGAATGACCTTGAAACAGCCAAGACCACCTTCTATCTCACGAAAATGAAATACAAATTTTTTAAAGAAGACAACAGAGCTGGCAAGATTCTGGCTGCACAACTCAAGACTAGATTAGAAGCCACAAGAATAGCTTATCTTCAATCGACAGGCGGTAGTAAACTGACGAATCCACAGAGCATAGTAGATGAGTTCAGCAAATATTATAGTAAGCTATATAACTTAGGCATGGAAGATCCTTCCTCTCAACCCAAGAAAGAAGACATTGATGACTTTTTACGAGATGTCAGCCTACCTCAGATAACAAAGGAGGATTGCCTGCGCCTAATTCAACCTATCACAGTAGAGGAGACACTCCAAACCATAGCTCAACTACCATCACATAAATCACCGGGACCAGATGGTTTCTCAAACCTATACTATCGCACCTTTGGAAATGTCCTAGCTCCTTACATGACTAATTTATTTAATCACTGCTTTGGCACGGGAAACATGCCATCCGACATGCTCCAAGCGCATATTTCGACACTTCCGAAGCCAGGAAAGCCCCCCACTCAATGCTCTAATTTCAGGCCTATATCGTTGCTCAACTGCGATACGAAGATCTACGCTAAGATTATAGCGAATAGACTAGCGCCAATCCTCCCCAGAATTGTGCACACGGACCAGTCAGGTTTTATTAGAGGTCGACAAGGTTGTGACAACACTAGGAAGATAGTAAACATCTTATCACACATGGAGACACACAACTCAGAAGGCCTTCTACTGGCGTTAGATGCGGAGAAGGCCTTCGACCGCCTGAATTGGTCGTATATGACAACAGTCCTAGAAAAATACGAATTCCCACAAGAATTTATAAGGGGGGTAATGGCACTCTATGGCAGCCCGACCGCACAAGTCCCTAATGGGGGTTTTATATCCACTCCATTCAGCCTTACCAACGGTACGCGGCAAGGTTGCCCGTTATCCCCATTATTATTTATTTTATCACTAGAGCCCCTAGCACACATAATTAGACATGACCCGATGATCGAGGGCATCCAGATACACACGCACAACTATCGCTTAGCGATGTTTGCAGATGACATCTTTCTATCCCTCAGCCATCCGGAATCTTCGTTGCCCAGACTTATGAGTTTGCTACACAAATATGGTCGAGTTTCATTCTACAAGTTAAACACAACAAAAACACAAGCTTTACCGATTAACATACCACTACATCGCCTGCAAGCTTTGCAGACCACCTATCATTACGATTGGAGGCGCGACTATGTCACTTATCTAAGAATCAAATTAGCTCTACACGAACAAAAAATGGTCTCCTTAAACTACACTCCGCTGGCCAACATGTGCAACTCAAGTTTTCAGTCATGGGAATCAATACGCATCTCTTGGATGGGCAGAATTCAAACCATCAAGATGATGATACTACCGAAAATTCTTTATGTTTTTAGGATGCTACAGCTGCAGATCCCACTATTGTGGTTTCAGAATATGCAAAAAATGCTCAACAGATTCATATGGGGTAAAGCAAAACCACGCTTACCACTTTCTCTATTGCAATTGACTCCTAGGAACGGAGGGGTAGGCCTACCTAAGCTGCTCACATATTATAGGGCAGCCATTTTAGAAACAGCAGTCCGACTCCATGCACAGAACAACACATACCAATGGGTGGATATGGAAGGAGAGAAGATGCATCCGCACTCTCCGGAAAATACTCTGTGGACACCTAAGCCATACCGTCAACAGAGAATCTCACTGTACCCCACAACTGCACTAACGTTGCGAGTCTGGGATCTGGTCCACATAGACTTAATTAAACGCAAATGCTTTGACTCCCGAGCTCCCCTATTGGCGTTAGAAGCGATTTCTCCCTGGCTTTCAATGAAACAGTGGACAGAGAAAGGAATACAGCATATCAAAGATCTCTGCGATGGGACCCAGATATTGCCATTCCCCGACATTCAAAAGAGGTATAAAATCCCGAACTCTTTTATCTTTTCATACCTTCAACTAAAAAGTATAATCAACACTAAAGTAGAATTCCCACGCATAGGGCATAACCCTAGACAACTCTACAAGGCGAATCTTATCAATAGATGCCAGAAAAACCCGACAAAACCGAAAACTTTATCTCTGTGTTACCAGACACTGCTAGAATGTCGCTCTCCGCAACTCTTCAAATATACGTCACAGTGGGAAAGAGAGGGTATACCCAAACTCACAGATGAACAATGGCTCAAATCGCTGGATGCCCTGAGAGGCATTACAACCTGCTTCTCACACGTTGAAGCTCACAAGAAAATGGTGTTTCGATGGTACCTAATGCCACACCGCTTACATAAGATATACCCAACGGTTGGAGCCAACTGTTGGAGATGCCAGAAAACATTAGGGAACATGACTCACATATGGTGGGATTGTGAGCTGATAAGGCCGTTATGGGTACACGTTCAAACACTGATCACAGTAGGCACTGGACAATGCCCCACGCTCACTCCCAAAACCGGCTTGCTACTTTTATTTTCAGATGATTGGCCTCAAAAATCCAAACAACTGGCTACCATGATTATTTTAGCAGCTAGAAATCTACTGGCACTCAATTGGAAGTCCACGTATTGTCCGACGAACAAGGAACTCACACGGAAAGTTTTTCAGTATTACAGATATGAAATACTCTCCTCGGAGTCCCATCTCAGGACTGCAAAACTAGAATCTTTATGGAAACCGTGGTTTGAAGCCACACAGGAGGCTAACCCCGAAAGGAAAACAAGCCCGGCAGGTACAGATGGCGTCCCTAAGGACACGTCGAGACATTTCAGAACACCCAGCTAGAACCATCTACAGGAACATAACGCAGGCGTCAAAACCGTTTGTCTCAAGACCTTACCCTCTTAATACTGTACGCCAAGTTGGGGCTGCAGACTACCTTGCGAAGATGGTGATAAAGCTCAGAGTTGTGGTCTCCCCTCCTTTCCTCTCCCCCCCCCCCTCCCCTTGGTCAAGCAGATAAATTGATCCTATACACAGAGATATAGTGCACTTTACAGGTTGATGTAACGAGCTTCAGACTAGAATTGATACTAACATTGATTGATTGTACAATGTAAACTGCACCATGTAAAGCGACTGATCATATTGTGTTCCCCCCCCCCCCCCCCTATTTCCTTTCTGTATCCAATTCTTTACCTTACAGAAAAATAAAACATTATAGTTAAAAAAAAAATGGGATTCTGGCACCAAAAAGAAAAGGTATTCATGAGGTGAAAAAAGATGTTTGATGGCTACAGGCCAGTTACTTAATTCTGATTTTATTCAAGCAGTGAGATAGAGAGGAAAAAAAGCATAAGAGCAGTAAAAAAATAAACAAACTTTTTAAACTGTTTCCTCTTTTTCCCTCTATTGGTTACTTTTTCTCACTTGATACATTATACAAATAATCAGATTTCCTGCACTCATTATTGTGCATAAATGATATCCCTTTAATGACAAATCATCTATGTTTCGACTGTGTGTCTTTGTCAAGCAATGTAAACTCCTCCCCAAACCATACTTAATTCAAACCTTCTTAATTAATCACGTGATCAAGTAAGGGGCATATCAAGTCCATACAAAATGCCAGTTTCTATAGTAATAGCCACCGTAGTTATGTAAAGAACAATAATAACAAAGTGCAATGTGCTAAACAACAACATCACTAAGGACAAGTGCATATTGCCAATACATATTAAAAAATATACTTAAATTTAAAATGCTTGAACTCTTCAACATATACAGAATTTAACATTTTGTTTCTTTAGTATTTATCCAATAAAGATTATATTTATTTTAATAAGAAATATTTAATTGCCCATAAAGGAGAGGTAGATACTTTAGGAAATGCATTTCTATCATTATTTTAATTTAAAAAATTTTGGTTTTTAATTTTTTTTTTTTATTCTTTATTTTTGCTCTGGACAAGCAATGATACGATAATACAGTCATATGTAAGGCTGTGACAGTACAATGTCGGTTTATGGGTTACAGAAAGCAAATTTGGGTAGTTAGTACAGTCATTATACATACATTGTGCGACTTGTTTGCATTGTCCTCAGGATTTTTCTTTTGTGCTTTCAAGCAGGTGCAACTATATACAATGGCAGTATTTTTGAGGAGTAGGTTTTGTAGGCTGATTGCTGCAATGAGGTTCTTATTTAGCGACAGTGGTGGTATAATTACTGTACACATTAGTGATAGCAATCTTTCGATAAGTTTGTGCCCATTAGCATCAGTCCATGTGAGTGATCTGCGAATCTTAGCTGTACTCTAGCCTTTTTCTCCTCCTGCCGGGTTGCAAGTCTAGTGTGCTTGCAGAGTAGATAGAGTGAATAGGAAAGTAAAGAAAAAGAATATAGTGTGAAAAAGAAATCGTAAAGCAGTAAAAAGGCGTGATCTCTTAATGGCCAAGAAACAGGGATTTTTGAGAATTAATGTCCTGTCTCCTTAAAGTGTGCAGCCTACCTGTCCAGATTGTGGACCTCTACTGAGATAGTCTCTCTTTGATCTTTCTAACCATTTCCTCAATATAGAGTTTGCCACACTTAAGGACGTAGATAACATAGGAAGAATCACATGTATGATATCAATGAATTGCATAGGGATTCCCTGTCATTGGGTCCATTTTGATGCATTTATTTGTTCAACAATTGGCTGCAATAATGTGCCTTTCATTTTATTTAATTTTTTAAATTTAATTTTAACCCTCTAGCTTATACTAAGAGAACTATTTCCTTCACTGTCAGGTCTATTAATGTTCTTTGGCTGACATATTTTCCCTGTAACAGTACCATTACATTTGTTACATTTATTCAACTTATGGTTTCTACTGAAGCCTAAATAAATACAAATACTACTACAAGTGACACTGGCATTGTGTTTGTAAGATATATCATCGTATTAACTGGCTCTTTAATCCTGAGAACATTCCTATAACTATTGAGAGCTACTCCACAAAAGGTCACAATTCAGACTCCTCTGCGTCACTGCAATTGATCTTCCTTGCTACTCATTCTTTTTATTCAAATATGATATAAAATAAAATCACAATTCTTTCATTTAGAATTTTCACTCAATAAAAACAAGTAATTGTTAAAAAGATTAATTTAAAAGTGTTGCTTGTAACCAGAAACCAGAAAAAAAAATACTTGTTATTATAGCTGCAACAGTTGTAAGAATAGTTCTTTTTGACAAGTGTTCTTTTGTCTTAATATTGTTTTCTAAACCTTGAAATTAGTTTTGCAGCTTTTATGCTAATGCTTTTGTTTCCATTTTAAAACAATCAAATATGCTTTCATTAATTTATTTCTGCATTATTCAGAATGACTTCTAGTGCCATTTTCTAGTAGTTATTGTTTTTTTCCTATTCCCAGTAAAGCTGAATATATCAGTTTGGATAGTTCTTTGCTATGTAGGTGTAAACACAATAAATAAGTCAACTAACACAGTAGTCCTTCAAAGCTGATAGCTACTGTACCGTATAGGTTGCAATCCCTATTGTACTTATTGATGGCCAATGTACAAGATACAACAACATTTTAACTTGCCCCTAAATCACAAGTTTCCCTATTTGTGGTGAAACCCAGCTATTGCAGTTCTCCTCACAAGTGAGGGAGTTCAGCAACAGACCTCCCAGACTCCCCCCAAAAATCTAACTGCATTAAAACCATTCTACAGTGATCAAATGCCATGAACATTGTTGCTCGCAGTGATAGCACCAATACATACTATGATTATGGCATGTTTTCAACTATTGCATGATGTCTCAAGCAGACACATCCACCAATAATTTCTTCATAACCTTTCTCTGCACTCGATCAGAGTGACAGGCTACCATAGTGATCTGATGTTGATAAAGCATCAGAGTAGATGTGACACGTGTACCGACTCCTCTTAGGTATTTAACCAATCTTTGCAACTCCCACCCCCCCCCCCCCCCACCTTCCAGCAGGCACGGGGTTCTATTTTTGGACTGGTGATTATTTTTTAAGGTATGTTTACTACTTATCTGGTATTTTTGCATTTTGGATACCCTTTTATTTTTTAGGTTTTCCTGCTATTTTAATGTCATGTTGCATGTTTGATGGAATAAAGGTGCACTATTTACAATTAACCTTGAGGATATTACATGGATGACAGTGAGTGTGGACCTTCTGACGTGAGTTAGTTGGAGTTAGTTTGTGTTGGTTAGGGTTAGCTAGGGTCAATTATGGTTCTGTAGGATTGATTTAGGGTCAATTATGGTTCTGTAGGATTAGGGCTAGTATGGGTTACTGGTAAGTTTAGTTTGGGTTAGGGTTATATAGCATATAAATGTGATGCTGGCCAGTATGATGGCATACATAATGTCACTTCTTATTGTATGTTATGTTATGCATACAAGAAGGTTCTGTCTTTAAAAGTAATTATATATGGGAGCACTTAAAGAGAAAGGAGGAAATTGCCATGTAACAAACACATAACAAAAGTGTGCAAGGTAAAAACATTTGAATGAATTCTTCGCCAAACAAATGTGTGGTTCAGACTAACTGAATATTGTCCATGTGGCATTTTGGTTTGCTTGAATTCATACATGCAATCATTTTGGTAAAAAATTATTAAGATGAATTAAAATTTTTTGGCAGTGCAAGAGCTAATCATGTGTCCCTGACCTATTGGGATCAATGTAACCCCCATGTCAATCTAAGTTAGGTACACCATGGGTGGAGAGTATTAAAACAAAGGGGGAGGGCTGGACATGCTACTATATGCCCTCACTTATGGCCTTCAGGTGAGGTTATTAATGAGGGGAGTGGTAAAAAAAAAACATATAGGTAAAAAAAAAAGCTATTTGCTTGACCAGTATTTATGAATCATGAATTTCGCTGTAATCAAATGGAAACAATATATCATTTAGAATTACATTTGCAGTCAAATTCCATTGTAAGTTTGAGATGGTTCCCTGTAGTTTTGTAAATATAAGGCAACACTTTTACTCTTAAACGGAAACAATTAAAACATGTCAGTTAATAAAACCATACAATATAAAGACAAAATAGTTAATACTGACACTGTATGAATATAGTACATTGTTTATCATGTCTGACAAAAAATGTGTTTGTGTTTTTGTATTGCACGGCTACTAAACAAATGTTTTTGACAAGCTAGCCTGCAGCCTGTAAAATCACTGTCAAATTTCACATACAAAAACACAAGCAATTTTTAAACTGTGAAGAGGCTTAGGTGAAGCTAGAAATTGTGACAGTTGAAGCTGACACTCCAATAACAAGCCAAGAATAAGAAAAAAATGTATTTCCAAATACACCAATTAACTACTAATAAATGAAACTGGAGTCATCCAGACAATCTAAACTTTAATCCGATCATATGCATTGTAATGGGATTTGTAGTTGACACAGTTTCTAGTTTGGCATTTGTGCTTCACTTCACATGAAGATTTGTTAACTCAGGTATCTCCTATTGTCTAGCGTTTCCAAAATGAATTTCATTTATTGGGTATGATTGCTGAGAATGATAGATGGATTGTGCAAAGTATGGGATTATAACAGCTGGCGTTATGATCTCTTTTCATGTATCTTGATGCTTTAATGGAATAATTGGTAACACACTTTGAGCTTAATAGAATACATAGGATATGTGATGTTAGGATTAGTGTTTATAGCAAATGCAATGTAATACTTTAGAACTCAATATGATAAAATTGCATTCCAAATGATTCCCTTTGTATAATACCACCTACTTGTTATACCAGATTTTGGTATTTTTACTGGTAGGACTTTACATTAAAAATCATGTGGGTATGATGTCAAGATTGGCATGTCCACTACCGGTTTTGTGTAGTGAAAGCATGGTCTTTTTATAGTTGCAAAAATACGTTAAACTAAATAATATAAATGTTAGAACCCCATTAATTTTTCAATTGCAGCTGAAAAAAAAGAAACTGTATAAAGGGGAAAAAGAATGTGTGATCTTTTTCAATCAATATAACTACGTTACACCATGTCACAACATCTGAAGATATCAGGGGAACTTGAAAAAATGGTGAGTAGAAACTCAAGATATACCAATACTTGGATCTCCAAGTGAAAACCAGGGGAATCTAGAAAAAAAAACTTGGCTTTACTGCACTAAATTAATCTTGTGAGTAATTTTCTTTTAAGTGTTTGAAATAAATATCTGTTGATATACATTCTATATTTTGGAAGTTTTGCAATTATACTCATATTTGTTTCTTTTTTCTAAGCTGCCATTTAAAAAGTGAGGGTTCATAATATTATGAAGTTAAGCATTCGATTATCACTTGTTTTAGTTTTATTTAGTTGATTGGAGAGGTATTTGATTTTAGCTTTGCTTTTGTACCTACATTTCAATTGTAGATATTTTCTTATTAATTGCTAATATTTTTGTACAATACATTATAATAAACAAACATAGTGAAATATTTCACTATTGTTAAGATCTTTTATATGCTTTGAAGATCTTGAAGGAGGTTAACCAGCTGTATGACTTTGTGTTGGCTCTGTGTAACCACCTTGTCTGCCCTTTGTTGTTGATTAGAACTACAATTTGTCATTTCAAGGCTTTTTGTTTAGACCAGAGATGTTCTTCGTGTGCACTATTTCTGATTTGATTGGGTAATTGATTGTGGAAATTAAAGTGGCGAAATCAGCTATAGTAGCCATAGGTTGTAAACATAGTTTGCAAATACATCTTGATAAGCATGAAATGAGTTTCACATTCACAACTCTCCAATTCCTCAGATGAAGGAGATAGTGGTACCACAATGGTAGTAGGTCTAGATTGGTTGAAGTGGTCTGGTTTTAAATTATTGTCCACTAGGCCTAGTACAGACTTTGGAGAAAATCTGTGGGATGTTTATGGTGTCCTCATTCATCTATTGCAGTATCACTTGGCTGCTATAAAATGGATAGAAGATGTAGAAACACTCTTTCATGTGAACATCATACTCACCTCCCTAGCCACAACCAAGAGATTTGTGGTTTTTAAGGGATCAATGGTTCAGTATACATTTATGAAGGAACTGTTATGGAGCTCCAGACCAGCAAAGGGACTCTCTGACACTTTGTCTCCCTCTTTCAGTTAAGCTACCTTAGCATCAGCATAGTAGTGATTATAGCCCTAATCACCATACACTAGTTGATACTTAGTGAAGGTAACAAACTCTTTTTTAATAAACCCAGAACATACATATTTATACAGAATAAAATGTGTATTACCTTTCTGGTACCACCAAGTAAGGCTGGTAAGAGTTACTCTACTGCTGAGGTTTCTCTAGACGTGGCATGGGAGATGAAGACACCAAACTTCCCACCTATAACAAGTAACCTCATAGCCAGGGTGTCCCCTTACAGCTCGTCCCACCAGTTACCTCCAGTCCAAAAAAATATCTGATGGTTTTTGATTTACATTTGAGTAAAGGTATGACTGAGAAAAGGCAGATTTCTGATCTGGCCATGAGTTTCAGGTGGCCAACTTATGTTCGGCACCCCCTTGGTGCAACCAAAGAAGATAGTGCAGCCAGGTGCCGAGAATCAGGATTGCTCCACTGAGGTTTGTTTTATAAAGTGGATATTAATCTAGCAAGGGTACAGGGAGTCTCTGGGAATTGTGGTATACAATTGGAAAACACATAAAACATCTTTAACATGGTGAAACAGAGGATCCCGTCACATCCCGATCATTCCTTATAAACTCAATTTCCCCTTAACTAAATCCATACTTACAATGACTGCAGGTTCCACAAATAAATAAACATGTATTTCTTTTGATCTTAGTTAAAAAAAACATTATTATAGATAAAACACTCTTGGACTCAATTATAAAGTGTAATTTTTAATATTCATTTGCTCTGTTAAAAAAAGAAATACCTCAGTCTTTTGATTTATAATCCAGAGATGTCACAACAATATACTCACTTACCATTTTTCTGTTGTTTTGTACTGTCTTAGTACTAATACATACATGCATTTTTTCTAAACTTGTGCATTTGGTTCCAAACAAATTGCGATTTGTCTTAATTTTGGGAGATTTATCCAAATCCTATAATTCTGAAATGCTACATGGACAGATCACAAAACAAATGAACCGGACAATGGGCAGTTCAATTGTTTTATAAGTGGGATTCCATTGTGGCACCAAAAAAATGGATGATTGATGGGAAAAAAAATTCTAATTTATGGCTTGAGGACAAACACTAAATGTTAATTTTATGCACAGACCTACTAAAAGTGACCAATAGAAGGGAAAAAGGAGGAGCAGTAAAAAATTCTATATTTATATAGGATATATTATATACATATATATACATATAGATTATCTACTGCATCTCCTACTTTCCACTCTATTGCTTACTTCTTCTTATTTGATATGTGAAACAAAAGGTGCTAAAATACACTTATTTTCAAAATAAATCTATTATATTTATATTATGTTTATATTTTGCAGTACTCTAATTAACCAATTTTCACAGCATTTTGGTTTGTCTGAATAATTTTACTGAAACAACTGATTGGTCAAAATAGGTCTGTACTGAAACACCAAATGGACGAAACCTCAATGGTCTGAAACTAATTTTTTTTCACAAATTAGTTTGGAAGGACCAAGTGTTTTTACCATGCACAAGCCTAGTATATGCCTTTAAAGTTACCTTAAGTAACCTTGGGTCCTGGCATTCATGTGGATGTTACTATAAGACATACAACCTACCCAGAGATTGTTGCAAGCCGTGTACATCCCTTCATGGTCTCTTTTAGCAGGAAAATGTACTCTGTGACACTGACAAATTGTTCAGGAACGGTTTGAGGTACATGATAAAGAGTTAAATGTGTTTATTTGGCCAAATTCCACAGATATCCATCTGATTGAACATGTGTGGGATTTACTAGAATAGCAAATCTAATTCATGGAGACCCCAGCCCCTCAACTTGCAGGACTTAAAGGATCTGATGCTAATGTCTTGGTGCCAGAAACCTTTGGACATGTTCAGATGTCTTGTGGAGTCCCATGCCTTGATATGTCAGAGTTGTTTTGGCAGCACGAGGGGAGGTCTATATTCAAATAAGCAGGTTGTTATAATGTTGTGGCTGAAAAACACCCCAAAAACTTCAAATATATATATATATATATATATATATATATATATATATATATATATACACACATATATATATATATATATATATATATATATATATATATATATATATATATATATATATATATATATATATATATATACTAATGCAATAAGTCTTGTACTCTGCCCTTAAAGTAATAGAATAAACTTACACCAAGGTGCTACTCTGCGCTGGATATATGAAAACAAATAATGAAGATGAGAGCACTCAGTGGATTTTCAGAGAAAATAAATGTATTAAGTGTTGCCAATAAGGATCAAAGTTTCGACCTAAGGGTCTTTATCAAGATGGCAATACAGTGCTTCATTTGAGTTTATATAATATCTATAAAATAAGTATAAGTGACTTACCCAGTGCCGGTGACCCGAGTGAGTAGACGGAGATCGTGAACCCGGAAGTAACCCGTGCGTGATGGCATGGTGACGTATCCACGCATACAGTAATGGTGATTTAAAAAGTTGACGTGAGGTGATCACAAGAGTGCAGAGTATGTGTATGAATAATGTGAATAGTGACATTTATGAAAAAGACACAAAAATGATAAGATCTATTATGGAGGAAAATCAGAATTTGCCTAGGAACTGGTGGAAACGTGGGGTGGAAAGTGTTAAGCATGATAAGAGTAGTATTGAAATGAGAGAGATGAGTGTTGAAAAGTGAGAGAAGGTGAGACGTGAAGGACCACAAGTAAAAGACCAAACCTAACTGCTGTGACAAAAAGCAAAGTGAAGGGCGTGGCTTGAGCGCCGAGCGGAATGGCGGCGTGAACCAGGTGCTCCCTGCAGGCTAAACTGAAAAACCCGTCTCACCAGCCTCAACACACGAAAAATGGGGAAAAACAACCGGTCCCAACACGCTACCACAACCACCGACACCCCGAGGGGGTCACAGACAGCAAATATGCGCAAATTCCTCACGGCCCAAGCAGACCAGGCCGCTCAGGCCTCAGGGGAAACGGAAGCCTCAGGCACAATCCACACGGCCTTGCCATGCGGCGGACACCACGAGCAGGTACCTGTACCACCCGACCTGCCCCCTTCCCAGCTGGACTGGGTGACTATACTGAGCAACCTGCCCACGAAATCGGACCTCAAAGAGGCCAATGATGCCCTCCATAAATCCATCACCGGGGAATTACACGCCCTGAGGGAGGACATGCAGGGGATACACAGCAAACTGGCACAGCTAGAAGCAGACTGCGACCATGTCACATCAGCGCAGAATGCAACTGCAGGCATCATAAAACGACAAGAAACACAGCTCCGCCAAATGGCCCTCCACATGGAAGACCTAGATAAAAGGGGGCGAAGACAGAACCTCAGAATCCGGGGCTTACCCGAAGAACTGGACCAGACCACGCCGATCCGTGAAACTCTCACGGAAGTATTTAATGCCCTCTTGCTGAGGCCGCCCAATACGCCCGTTGAGTTCGTCAGGGCACACAGGGCACTCAGGCCCAGAGGCCCACCGGAGTCCCCTCCACGGGACGTCATCTGTTGCTTACTGCACTTCCAAGTTAAGGAAGACATCTTGAAAAACGCCAGAGACCAACGGCAAATCCTACACAAGGGTGCAGAAATACAACTTTACCCAGATTTATCTCCGGCGACCCTAGCATACCGCAGGGCCATGCGCCCCCTCACGAGAGTACTACAGGCCAACAAAATTAGATACCGCTGGAGCTTCCCTAACGGATTACAAATCACGACGAATACAGGCCCTTTCACGGTGAAGAGCGAAGAAGACCTTAGAGACATTATACGGGAACTCCAGTTGCCACAGATACAACTGCCTTGGCCAGACCCGATGGCCTTTTACACCTTCTCACCTGAGACACAGAACAGGCCGCAGCAAACACCGAGGCCTCGGAGAACGAGACAACAAACCACGCGCCCCTCAGGCGCCAACATGTAAAGAGCCGAGCACTTTGGGCCCCCCAACCCGAGGTCCCCCACCGGCACCACTGACAAACTGAGCAGTCGATCCCATCTCGGACCCGAGAAATCAGAGACTTTGGACACACCAAATAGATCCCGCTACGCTGAAACTAACCACACCAAAGAGAGACACGATCCCCTACGATGACAAGGAAGCTACGGAGATCGAACACACAACACGGGCTCCACAATTCGGTGGAGCAGGGTAACGGACTACATGGGCACTGAGGGGGCTCCCACTTGGAGGGAGGGGGGTAGCGGGATGGGAATGTAATCACTGTTGTTTCTCATTATATTAAATGCGCTGTTTGATAAGATCTGGGGGGGGCCCTCCGCGCCGGCTGGGCCCGGCCGCTGTCACCCACCCGCCCTGTGACGAACTCCGGGGAGCAGGCGGGCGGTGGCGCCGGCGGGGCCCACCTGGGGCGGGGACCCCAGCCAGCAGATGTGTTAGAGAGACAATAGTCAGGTAGAAACCACTCAGCCCGGACCGCCAGCACGGTGGACGCCACGGGGCACAGGGGAGGAGGGAGCCTGGGCCCTAGGGGCACCGCCACCTTAGCTACATCCAAAATGCCCGCAGCGGGCCTAACAGCTCCAAGGGGAATAGGACTGACTCGGAACTGACCCCAACCTAGGGGACTCTAGCACTTAATCAGGATCTATGCACGCTGTCCAGAGGAATGGGGTTCTAGACGCAACTCACCAGTTAGCTTAGCCGGGGAGGCCAAGGGGGAGGGGGGTAGCGATACATTTGATGTTTTTTCTTTTTAAAAAAATGTTTGAACTGCCAGTTAATCGTTTATACATGTTGTGATGAATAATTCAATGTTAATAATGTTGTTTATGCCACACCTAACAGTAGCGACCGGACATGCCACGTACGTGAGTTGACTAACACGCACAAACCCATGGAAAGAAACACCTCGAGACGGGGGAGACGAACACATCCCATTATACCACCTCTTAAGAGCCGCACAGGGACACCAGGGGACATGTCACTGAGACGCCGACACTGACGCCCGGACACCCGACCTACGCCTAGTAGGAGAGACGCCAACCAAACGGTGAGCAACCCACGTGCACCACAGGTGGTGCCGCGGACTGTGACTCCCCGATGTCTACTCCTAGCGGTCGCGAGACCGAGACGTACCCCACCCCTTACCCTACCCCCCCCTCGTATACCCTACTACCACCCTTACTAGACACCGGACACCCCCACCGACCACGACACACGAACTACTATTGCACCGCCCATACAGCAGAGACTAGGAACTAGAAGTGACACCCACCCGAGACACACAGGACGAGAGACATGGCCCTGACACCTGCTCCCCTACACGTTATCACCATCAACGCAAAGGGACTAAACAAGCCGGAGAAAAGATCCGGGGCGCTGAGGGACTTTCACGAGCAGAGGGCCTCAGTAGTTATGATACAGGAAACACATTTTAAGAAAGGGGCTAGACCCAAACTGACTAATCACCGCTACACGCAAGGCTACTACAGTGATTATCACGGGGGTAAGGCAAGGGGAACAGCGATATTACTTCACAAGAGCGTGCCGTTCCAGGAGGGGGAATGCATGACGGATGACGAAGGCAGATACTTGTTCCTCAAAGGGAAAATAGCAGAGCGCCAATACACGTTCGCGACAGTATATACCCCCAACACACGACACTACCGCTTTCTCAAGCAAACACTCCGCAAACTCATGGAGTTTAGGGAGGGGACCCTCATACTAGGAGGGGACTTCAACGTGGCACTAGACCCAACATGGGACACATCATCAGGCACCTCCCATATTCCCACGCAGCAATGGCAAAACATTAAAACCTTACTCCGCAGTCACCGCCTGGTTGACTGTTGGAGAGCCCATCACCCAGATACGAGAGATTACACCTTCTTTTCCCACCCACACAACTCATACTCCCGAATAGACCATATATACACTACACATTACGACCTCTCACTAGTCACCGAAGCCACGATTGGAACGGCGTCATGGTCAGACCACGCGCCAGTCACCCTCAAATTAAAATCGCCACTTTTTCGCCCCACTACCCCGAAATGGAGATTAAACGAATACCTACTCACTAACCCGGAGGTCGTAACCCTCATAGGCGACAAAATCAGAGACTACCTATCCCTCAATACCGCCGAACACACATCCCCGACAGTACGATGGGAAGCGCACAAATCCGTAATAAGGGGACATTACATTCAACAAGGGGCGATCATAAAGAAACAAACTGAACTAAGACAGGCAAGCCTCCTCGAGGAAATTCACAAAACAGATGACCAAAACAAACTTGACCCAGACCACACACTCCAATCCCGACTCTTACAATTGAGAAGGGATTTAGCTACGTTAATCCACTCTAAACACCACAGAGACGCTGCTAGACATAAAGCCTTCTTTACCCTACACGGGAATAAGAGCGGCAAGCTTCTGGCAGCAATGCTGCGGAAACGGAGGCAACACACATATATAGACAAGATCAGGGACAAAAAGGGTACCCTACACCGCCTCCCATCGGACATCATGAACGCAATCCGCGCATACTATACGGAGCTATACACACTCCCGCAACCATAGACCGAACCAGCGAAGGCCCGCCTTCGCCACACGATCCAATCATACTTGACGAGGTACCCAATGCCGACTCTAGACGCAGAAACTGCCGACGTGCTTGACGAGCCCATCACAATAGAGGAGCTGTCGATAGCAGTCAAGAGCACCAAACCCGGTAAAAGCCCAGGGCCGGACGGCCTGCCGGTGAAATACTATAAGACGTACGCGGAGGAGCTACTCCCACCAATGGTGGAGGCGTTCAACGCAGTACGGGACGGGGAACATATCCCCAAGCAAGCCCTGACGGCCCACATAACTGTCATACCCAAGGACGGCAAAGACAGGGAATATTGTGGGAACTATAGACCAATCTCGTTAATTAACTGCGACGTTAAACTCCTAGCTAAGGTCCTCGCCGCGCGCCTCACGAAGCACATCCCATCTCTGATCCACCCTGATCAGGTGGGATTTGTGACGGGGCGCGAGGCCCGAGACAACACCATCAGGGCACTTACCCTCATGCACGGCAGCGGGAAGGCTGTTGGAGGCCTTCTCCTGCTGTCCACAGACGCGGAGAAGGCCTTCGACAGGGTACGTTGGGAGTACCTCTTTGAAACGCTCGCCCACATGGGACTGGGCCCCCACTTAAGACAATGGATAGAGGCATTATATTGAGAACCTACTGCCCAGGTGCTAGTTAATGGGGCGCTGACTAATGCCTTCACCATCCACAATGGCACCAGGCAGGGGTGCCCCCTGTCGCCGCTCCTATTCGCTCTGGCCTTGGAGCCGTTCCTTACACACATCAGACACAACGCAGACGTGACAGGCCTGACGACAGGCCCAGTACACCATAAGGTAGCGGCATACGCTGACGACCTGCTTTTTGTGGTGACCAACCCAGTGATTACTCTACCGAACATAATGAAAGAACTACAGACATTTGGGGACCTATCAAATATGAAAATCAACTACGGAAAATCACACATCCTAAACGTTAGCGTACCCCACACGAGAGCGGAATCCCTGAGACGCAGCTTCCCCTTTCAATGGGCCGAAAACAAGATTAAATATCTAGGAATTTGGCTGACCAAACACACGGGAGACCTGTTTAGGGACAACTTCGCGGTCATTCTACAGACGTTTCAGAGAGACATGCGGGAATGGTCATATCCCCATATCTCGTGGCTAGGGCGAGTACAGGTCATAAAAATGAACCTCCTCCCGCGCCTCTTGTACCTTCTTCAGGCCATCCCCATTGTAATTCCGAGACCCTTCTTTATAACGCTCAGGAAAGAGATGACCAGATACATATGGGGCGGGGGGAAACCTAGAGCAAAATTCTCCACACTGACCAGACCTAAGGATAAAGGGGGACTAGCCCTCCCAGATTGTCAACTATATTATGTGGCCACGCATCTACAGAGGGTTGTTGAATGGTCTAAGGACGGGGTACACAAACTGTGGAAAACGGTAGAGGAGACGGAGGCAGGTAGACCGATCGCGGGACTCCCATGGAGTCGCGACTCGACGGAAGGACACGACATGTCCATATATACGAAAAACACCCTGGGAGTATGGCGGAAGGCCAAGAGACAGGGGAACTTGTCACCCTACCCCTCCCCCCTTATGCCACTGACACATAATGAGGACTTTCCCCCAGGACTAGACCCGCGAGCCCTCAGAAACATCATCCCGAACGCATCCCCACGTCTACATCACACTCTCCAGGGAGGGGCCTGCAAACAGCTAACAGACATGCTAGAGGAAACGCCCCCCACATTTATGCACCGCTTTCGTTATGCCCAACTTATAAACTACATACACACCCTACCACAGGGACCAGCGCTCGGCAGGGAACGTACCACAATAGAGAGGATCAGCGCGCACCCAGACCCACTCCCACACGGGATATCCTCCTTGTACTCCATGTTACAGTCGGAACTCCCGACTGAGCCGCCCCGTTTCATGGGCAAATGGGAAGCAGCCCTAGGAATCACACTCACAGAAGGGGAATGGGAATCGATATGCCACCTCACACACCACTGCTCCACACACAGTAAAACGCAGGAAACGGCCTACAAACTCCTGACGCAATGGTATAAGACGCCACATCTCCTACATCAAATGAACCCAAGCATATCCAGTCTGTGCTGGAGATGCGAAAGGGAGGAAGGTACATTGAAACATATCTGGTGGGATTGCGCACTGATCACCCCATACTGGCGGGGAATACACAAAATGCTAGGGAAGTTCACAGAACGACCACTCCCCCTGGAACCGGCAGCGATGCTCTTACACCATACACCAGTTCCCCACTCAAAATATTAAAAATCTATGACTATCAGAATACTAAATGTAGCCAAACGAGTACTCCCCCAATTCTGGAAGAAACCAGTGACACCATCAATGCTGTCCTGGTTCAACCAGATGGAGGAACTAAGGACAATAGAAGAACTGACAATGACGACAAACACTACCCCGACGACATACACTGACATATGGACATACTGGATCCTAGAGACGGCAAAGCCGAAATTCCAACTGGACCTTAGGACAATCACTGATGCTCACCTCCAGAACACTAGTTAGAACACGGAAACTGAACACCCAAGGCGACAGAGGACTACCGACAGACGACCAACCTGACCACCCCACCCCCACCTGCCTACCCCTCCCCAATTCCCAAAGAGAAAACGCCGACAGACCCCACTCAACTGCATAAACATACAGTAGGTCAACGTTACCCGAAACAAAGACACCCTAGAGGCCACTTGCTATGCCGTGGACACTTAGAGACCACACCCTTAGAGAACTAGAGAAAGGGACAGGTGATTACCCCGGACGAACTATGGCTCGACCTGGCGGAAATACAACCTACCAGCACAAGACGGGGAACCCCACCTCCCACACTCAGACACACCCCCGCACAGACAAGACAAGCTACTAAAACGGCACAAGGAAATACAATAGCCCGACGAGAGCACTATCACACACACCCAAGATGGGGGGGCCGTATGGCACACTTAAAGGCACATACCAGCGGAGGGTCTCATACATACTACGGCTCACGATGAAGACGCAGACCACCAACGCCACATAACCATGGCAGAGTGTAAACAGCCACCAACCACCAAGCTAAAGCCGACAACACACATGACACACGCCAGAGACGACGGAAAGAGACACACACCACACCAACTAATAGGGACCCACAAATCCGTCATTGAAGTGGACAAGCGAGCCCGAATTAAGGGTATGACATAGAGTGGAACCCACCCGGTTTAACCAGCTGGGACATGACCTACCCAACACAGCATTCTACTGTTAATGATATAGGGGGTAGAATTTTAGAATTTAAGGAATTTAAAAATTTACAATTGAAAGTTAAATGTGTACATTCATGACATCAGTTGTGAGCCACATGGCTCATGATCACTATACATACTTGAAGTCGTTAATGACACCAATTGGATCTGCGCATCCACGAACTTCCAAAAAACTGAGAGACCTGCGAGTCTCACCTTCACGACAGTTATTGTAAAGTTCCCAGGGACCTGCGAGTCCCATTCCTTCTTGCTTAACTCTTGTTGAAATGACATTGCAAATACGTTAATAAAAATCAAATTTACAAAAAAAAAAAAAGCAAAGTGAAGTGACAAGAAATAATGTGAGGAAAAGTGAGGGGTGAAGAGAAGATCAAAAAAATAATCAAAGACAATAAAGAAAAGAGATATATAGGAAATAAGTAGCATGAAGTGAAAGTGCTAAGAGTTGTGAGAATGTGAGAGAGTGTAAGGGAAAACAGTCCCACGGTAAATTAACAACTATAAAAAGGCTAATAAGGGAATGTGAGGCATACCCACTATATATACAGAATAAACATCAAGTAGCATGCTGATAAGCGTAGACAACAATAATACTCCATTGACTACAGCCCTCTGTTGCCTTTCACTCAGCCACTGCCTTAACTATTCAACAATATTGGAACCCAAACTTAAAGATTGCAGTTTATTGATAAGCCTTCTATGTGCAACAGTGTCAAAAGCCTTACGGAAATCTAGGTAAGCAATGTCTACTGCACCACCCTAATCTATTATTTTAGTTACCCTGTTAATCTGTTAATGGTTTTTAGTTAATCTGTTAATGGTTTTGCTAGTACACCACTAAGCTCTTTTAATAACTTTGGGTGTATTCCACCAGGCCCCATTGACTTATTTGTCTTTACTTTTGACAGTTGAAAAATAACCTCTTCCTCTGTAAACTCACATGTAACAAATGTCTCATTTGTCCTTTTTCCTAACTTCAGCAGCTTAAGTAGAAGGATGTCTCGAAAGTGTGTAAATATACTAACAGAAAGCCATTGGGTCCTAGGGCCCGGTGGGTTTTAGAGAGCTTTACTGCCTCGTTCAGTTCAAGATCGGTGAGTCCTGGGAAATTGATATCATCGGCCACTAGGAGGAGACCTCTGAATTTTTTCTAACAGAGTTAATGATTGGGGCTATTGATAAATGCAAACATATATATGTATTCCACTATGGAACTCTTAAGAAAGAGGTATCTGCCCTGAAGGTCGGCTAGTGTGACTTTGCAGACAAATGGTACCGAGTGGGTGAATAGGATGGCAACTCCCGCCTGTCTAGCTTCTACGTGATTGCAAAAAAGGGTTCAAAACAATTGAGAATGCTTCTCCGGGATGTTTAAACCCCAGACATTATTGGTCCAGAATTTCAGAGGTGCAGGTGTGAAACCCGAACCCATCTTGTTTAGGTTTGAGAGATGGAGAAGAAGAAAAAGAAAAGGAAAAAAGGGGGAGGAGGGGAGGGGAGAGGGTGTATAGAAGAGGAAAAAGAGAACAAAAGGCATAGAGAAGAGACAGGAGTTTCACCCCTTAAAGGGAAACTCCAGTGCCAGGAAAACGATCCATTTTCCTGGCACTGGAGGGTCCCTCTCCCTCCCAGCCCCCAATCCCCAGTTGCTGAAGGGGTGAAAACCCCTTCAGTGACTTACCAGAGGCAGCAACAGGTCCCACGTCGCTGCTTCCTCCTCCCCCGCCGCTCCTCCTTCTGCTTACGTCGGCCGGTGGGCGAGACTGATCTTGCCCGCCGGCAGAGGAGACCTAATGCGCATGCGCAGCAATGCCGCGCATGCGCATTAGCGCACCTCATAGGAAAGCATTGAAAATGAATTTCAATGCTTCCCTATGGGGAATAGAGCGACGCTGGAGGTCCTCACACAGCGTGAGGACGTCCAGCGACGCTCTAGCACAGAAAACCTGTGCTATGAAGCAGGAAGTTCCCTCTAGTGGCTGTCTAATAGACAGCCACTAGGGGAGGACTTAACCCTGCAAGTTAATTATTGAAGTTTAAAAAAAACTGCAATAATTATACTTGCAGGATTAAGGGTAGTGGGAGTTGGCACCCAGACCACTCCAATGAGCAGAAGTGGTCTGGGTGCCTGGAGTGTCCCTTTAAGGACACATGACATGTGTGACATGTCACGATTCCTTTTTATTCAAGAATTTTGGTCCTTAAGGGGTTAAGCTACCCTCTTTTTACCTTATTCTCAAGCTGGCTGTTCCTCATGAGCTGCAACAAGACTCCCACATCATGTTTTATTTTTTTTTGTTGCATTGAGGTTTTGATGTTTTCATCAGTTTTTTTCTCTGTTTGGATACATTTTATTTCATTAGGGATATTATGGATTTCTTCTTTTTTGGAGCTGAAGAAAAAAATATTTAAGAAGAAAGAAGATATCTGATGGTACTTTTATTGTCCCCCTTCACTATTATTAGGGGGTGTGTTGTGTGTGTGGGGAAGGGGTTAGTATGAAATACTTTTAATTGAAGGAGAGGTGACTAGGGGCTTTAGGATAACTAGACACTTGTGGGGGGTTGAGTACAATTTGGTGGTATGGACAATGGCATGTCCCCCCAACTGTATATTTAACTAGAGCTCCCAAATGCCAATCAAAATTCAGGTGAATAGCAATTTCATAAAAAAATCTAGTCTTTAACAGTAGCAATGTTTAAAATTACATGCTTTCAGTCAGCTTAGGGTAATATTAGGGCAAAAACAGAGTGCAGGCTATAGAACATTTTGCAAATACAAAAAGAAAAGTCATGCGCTCATTCCCATCACTCCTGGGCGGCAGCAACGACCACAGTACACATCAGCTCCAATACATATAGTAAAAAACAAAGAAAAAAGTTACCTACACTCTCTCCTTAATACCTATGTATATTTAAACAAATGGAGGTCATTTAGTTACTCCAATGAACAAATGGCGGTCATTTAGTTACTATAATGGGTCAGAGTAGGACCCGTCTAGGGAGGTCTACCTTGACGTTGGCAGGCGGGCATTCCCTTCAGTGGCCATTGGAGTAACTAAATTACCTACATTTGTTTAAATATACATAGGGATTAAGGAGAGAGTGCAGGTACCTTTTTTTCTTTGGTTTTTACTATAGAATATTTTGGTTTGGGGGTAGGTTAGGACAAGAAAGGTTGTTTAGCATTACCAGAATAACTCTAAGTCCTCCAAAACCCCAAATAGACCTTAACTCCAACCTTCCAGGCACAATTCTAACTAATCATAAATGCAGCATTATAAAAATTTAGCAGGTACTGTCATTATACCCTATATTATAAATGGTTACCATAGCCATATCATACTCATTTTACTATGACAACATAATAGAATCTCTGTAAATGATAGTAACTTTTTAAAAATGCATAGAGATTTAAATCCCCACATTTTTAAAGTTATAATTTTTCTACATTTCCTGTTTCTATTATCGGATCAGATCTGTCAAATACATGTTTTTCACTGCATTTTTGTACAGTTGATTGGTAATGATAAATGAATATCAAAACATTTAAGACCTTATGTCTTTCAATGGGAATACAATCCAATGTTTGTATTCTTCTTACCTTTTCCAACTAGCAGCAATGACTGATCAGACCCTATATAGATTTAATTAGTCCCGCTATTCCACGTTTTTACACCTAGAGCTTCACACAGCTGGGCACTTACCTTTTTCATCCAGCAGCATTGACTGACTAGACCCCATACAAATTGTTCCACTTTCTGACACTTAGCCAATTTCAAATAAAGTACACAAAAAATGGAGAGGAATACAGTCTATGTTTTGATCAATATCACATAGATCCTACCCCTCACCTAATGGATACTTACCTTCCCTTGTGGAAGTGTTAACTTCCAATAGACCATTGAGTCTTCTCTAAAATACAATGTAGTCCCATTTAGTGGTACTAACAATTGTAAGGAAGAGCTATGTACATCCTGAAGATCGCTTAGTTTAGTTCAGTGTATACACTCTGATGTGAAATAGAGCTCTATGTCTTTAAGACCGACAGTCAAGTTCGGTCTTTTATCATTTTTCATTGTGGAACTTTAAATGTAAACATGGACTTTCAACTATTATAGCCGATATGTTTGCCCATGTATAATTTTTTTATGATGATATTCATCTACTCTGGGCTTCTGAGATATCGCTATATGGCATTTGCACATGTTTGCAACGTTCATAGTTTATCGAGAAGGTGTTCAGGTTTCACCGATCACCTCTATGAATATAGTGGGTCTGATGGAAATCCCCTTACGAGGGAGATTTCCTCTCTTGATGAAGAATCAGCCGGCGATACACTCTCCGTCTTCATGTTCCCGCCCCGTCCACACCCACGTGGGCGGACGGAACGGTGAGTGACAGTTCACACGGCACTCGTGAGTTTGGCGCGCGTAGGCAGGACACGCCTAGCACTATGATTGGCCGATTCTTTTAAGGTTGTATTTAAACGCTGCATGGTTCAGTACCTGGTTTACCTTTGACAAAGGCGCTTTGGCAGCGCCGAAACGTACGTTAGGTCCTTTGTTTCTTTGTTCTTAGACCAGCACGGATTGATGTGATCACAGGGTTGGGGGAGAGGGACTTCTAGTTGCCTAACCGATGTTAGAGCCAGACAGTAGAGATTAAGTGCCTTCAGAGTAGAATCTTTTTTCTTTCACAGCATCAGCTCCCCCGTATTTAGGGGAGTGCATTCCACCATCTTCAGTTGATATATTCTTTTTAAGCTCTGCATAATTAGCAGGATCTCTTCAGATAGATCCAGGGTATCACTTTGCAACTTATTAGCTTTATAGAGTGTAAAGGATACTTTGTTCTCCCCTTCTTTACACTCTCCTATTTTGTTACTATTTATGTTGCTACAAAGGTTATTTTCTACTACTTGGTGCCTCGGGTGTATCCTGTTGCTATCATATTGAGCCTCTATATTTAGAGACATCTCTACAGCAATATTCAAATAGCAGGTTCATTCCCTTCAGGCACCATCAGCACTATCTACTTTAGTCTTTAGATATGTCCATAGACTAAACCCATCCCTACTATCCCCCATTTTTGTTTATAGTGGTGACGGTGCATTAAGTTTTATGTATATATCCGTATTTCTTTTGGGATCATATTGCTTATGATGCCTGCAATAAAGTTATTTTAAGTTTGTTACTTAAGACAGAACATTATCTGCAGAACTATTTTCCAGTGCTCCTGAAGCCGTTATAGCTTGGGATCACGCTTCTCTACTTTTTGTTCGTGTGTAAACACAAGGGTTACCCCCTCCTAGTTCTGCAGACACACTCTTGTTTCCACTTGTTGGGAACTTAGCAATTCGGTGCCCCCTTTTTTTCGAGATTCAAATCCCCACGTTTTTAAAGTTATAATTTTTCTACATTTCCTGTTTCTATCATCGGATCAGATCTGTCAAATACATGTTTTTCAATGCATTTTTGTACAGTTGATTGGTAATGATAAATGAATATCAAAACATTTAAGACCTTATGTCTTTCAATGGGCATACAGTCCAATGTTTGTATTGTTCTTTTTGAATTATCTTAATGATATGATATTTTAAGAGTACAATTGGTCTATTTATCATAGTTGAAATAATACGACAGAACTTTCCAGCAATTAGAAGTTAGTTTTAAGGGTTTTTAAGACCCATCATGACATTTGTCTACCTGACAATACATATGATTTCATACTCGGTAAAGTACTTTTACTTCAGATGTGACAGTTTATAATAATCATTTGAGATTAGTAAGACAGCCCTGAATAACAAAATTATTTATAACTTCACAAGTAATATAGGCAAGGATACTGTATATGTTTTTCCACCGAGATTTATAGTAATAAAAATTGCAGAATTGTGATTATCTGTTTATTATAACTTTTTGTAATCTAATAATAACAAAGTACTTAACTTGGAAAGGTACATTCAGATTGCTTTGGTTTTTAAGTAAATCCTGGGGATATTACTATTACCCAATTTATCTACCTCGGAAGGATAACCCCAAAGGTTGAACAGATTCTACTGATAATGCATTAGCCCACTGAGCTATCTCAAAAGTCTAATATCATGTTAGAGTGATCAAGTATGCTAATAATGTGTGCACAATATATAACTAAGCAGAAAAAATACTATGGATTTAGTATGATGAGCATAATTGTTATGAAAATACACAAAAAGATTAATATGTATACATCCAAATATTTTAGTAGGTCTCTGAATTATAAATCTGCCAGATTTGGATCAGTTGGGTTATTGGCCCAAATTCCAATTTCTGAACCCTAAGTGGCAGAATCTCATGGGTATGAACAAGAACAAACCCAAATATACTTGTTTTCATTTGTGGTTTGGAGCACTGACACCATAAAATAAAATAGGTTGGAATGGAGAAAATGAAATTTTTTAGGGTGCTGGAAGCAAATAAGCAGCTCAATTGCCATGATGCCAAGAAGTCCCAATGAAGAGGGCTGGATCATCTATCCTATCCAAAGCAGAGGTAGCCAAAAAAAAAAAGATGATTGATTGTTAGGGACAGCCACAAAGTGCTGATTTTATTCACAGATATAGTGAAGTAACCAAAAGAGGGTGAAAAAAGGAAGAGCAATAAAATAGCTATACTTACAAACCAGATTCTTACACACACTTTAACTGCAGCTACTAAGCAAGGGAGACCAGACCAGCTAGTGAGAGATACTGTGTGTTTATCTTTTCTGCGGCATTGTTGCAGAAATCTCCTGGATGCATTTAGTGTCTGCATTAAAATCTGTGCTTTTGCATCCAAATCATATACAAAGTGTAGGATTCAGAATATTCACAAAATACTGATATTAAACTAAATAGGGACCAAATGAATCCAGCAGGATGCACATTTTAAATGCTCATTTACTTGCTTTTTTGCCATCAAGCAAATAGCTAAAAAACTAAAAAAAAAATTCCAGTGCAAGAGTTAATTATGTGGTGGCTGGCCAGCTCTTGCTAGTCAGCCACCACATATAAAAAAATAAATAAATAAATAAAAAGCTAATGAGGGTCAATAAGGCATTCATATTATTAAAAGGTAGGTTTAAAATCGCCATATGTCCCTACCACTTATGTGGTAGGTGGGGGCTTGAACATTTAAAACTAGCAACTGGGCATCATGTATGCAACATTAAAAAAATTAAACGGGGTGGACAGATAATTTTTTAATAAAATAAACGTGGGGACATTCTTATGTTCAGCCACCCATGACAGTGTGTTGGGGCTATTATAATATTAATGATAGCCTCCCTAGGCTTCCATGCATTGGTGGCGGGTGAGGACCCTAGTATTCAGATTCAGGTGGGTGACCTAGTGTTCCCTCCAGCTTCAGTTCATGGGTGATAGGTGGAAGCTATAATTATTTAATTAAACTAAGTTTGGATAAGCATGCTATTGTTCTAGTCCCCAGCCTAGATTGTTAAAGATCCCCAATCCCCTAGCAATAAAAAGCCATACCTACCCCATCACTCTTGGAATTGCTAGCAGCTAAATAGTTTGGATTTAGTTGAATTTTGGGTCTTTGTTTTTTGAAGCATTCCAGAGCCTGGATTTCAGGATTACAAAACATTGTTGAATAAAGTTAACAATGTCTGGATTTTTTCAGTCTGAAAGACCTTGTATGGAATGGAGCAAACCATATGGCTACATATGACTACACAGTCATTAGTGTTAAACATTTAGGCATACTCCCACCTGCCACCAGCAAGTGGGTGCAGAGGGAGAGTGAAATACCAGCCTTGCAGTAATATAGGGTACCTCATAAAAATATAGGCAGCTAGCTTAGCTCTCACACACAACTGAGAGTTTTTTTTTACTATTTGTCCACTGGTTGCTAGCACTGCCAGCAAGCAAATAGTTCAGATTTTTTTTAATGCAGGAAAGATTTTTTAAAGCATTCTATCCTGATTTCAGCAATTTGGAGGTATTTGAATTGCAAAATACATTGTGGAATAGTATAATCACTGCCTGTATTTTGCAATCTTAATGGCCTTGTATGCAGCCAAATGGTTTTGCCCTATCCGGTTTGGAATTTGGTGACTTACCTTAAATGTTTATCTTTATTCGTATTTAGCTAACAGCTCTTTTAACAATTTTATATCATATACAACATATACTTAATAACATGTATAACAAATTAATTAAGGGTAAAATAAACAGAGCAAAGGGTAAATTCGTATGACTGAAGGGAAATAATATAAACGTAAATTGTGGACAATCATGACCAAATTTAAGTCATTGTTTTAAACATTATTTATATATTTTTTATAATTATTTATTTTTTTATTTTTTCTTGGTCACTTATAACATATATAAAAAAAATGTATTTACTTTAAATTTTCTATTTACTTTTAGTGATGTCGCGAACATAACATTTTCCGTTCGCGAACGGCGAACGCGAACTTCCGCAAATGTTCACGAACGGGCGAACCGGGCGAACCCACATAGACTTCAATAGGCAGGCAAATTTTAAAACCCACAGGGACTCTTTCTGACCACAATATTGATGGAAAAGTTGTTTCAAGGGGACTAACACCTGGACTGTGGCATGCCGGAGGGGGATGCATGGCAAAACTCCCATGGAAAATTGCATAGTTGATGCAGAGTCTGGTTTTAATTCATAAAGTGCATAAATCACCTAAGATTCCTAAATTGTTTGGAATAACGTGCTTTAAAATATCAGGTATGATGTTGTATCGATCAGGTAGTGTAAGGGTTACGCCCGCTTCACAGTGACAGACCAAACTCCCCATTGAACGCACCGCAAACAACCGCAAGCAGTCCATTTGCACAACCGCAAACTCCCAATTTGCACAAAGTTGGATACCAAGCTAGCCATGTCCCGTTCCTTGTCCTCACTGATGTCATTGAAGGTCTCTTCCTCCACCCAGCCACGTACAACACCAAGGGTCCCTGAAAGGTGGCAACAAGCCCCCTGTATTTTTTTTTTATGTACATTACTGTTACACCAGATATGAGTTGCACTGGTGTGACACTGTGCCTTGGCAGGCCCTGAAACGAAAACACGTGTGAAGGAAACTGACTGCTATTATTTCACAGTCAAATTTCTAGGTTTTTTTTAATGTACACTACTGTTACACCAGATATGAGTTGCACTGGTGTGACACTGTGCCCTGGCAGGCCCTGAAACGCACACGTGTGAAGGAAACTGACTGCTATTATATTACAGTCAAAAAAGGTTTTTGTTTTTTTTTTAAATTCAAGCTATTGTGAACCCAGATATGAGTGGTGGCACTGGGCAAGTGGGCACAGTATACGCTGTGAGCCTGACACACACGCTGGCAGGCAGGCAACTGCAATTAGATTACACAGGGAAAAAAAAGCAGACTGATGTTCTAGCCCTAAAAAGGGCTTTTTGGGGTGCTGTCCTTACAACAGAGATCAGATGTGGACACTGACTACACTAGCCTAGCTATCAATTTCCCTATTAAATCAGCAGCAGCTACACTGTCCCTCCTCTCACTAAGAATGCAGCTTCCGGGTGGCGGGGCCTAGCTGTCATGGAGGAAAGACGCACTTCGTGTGAGCTCCCTCAATATCTCACTTTAAGCAGCTATCAACAAGCGAATTTCACCCCAGAAGGGGATGACACAGCAATGTTGCTCCTACCTGACCGACCCGACATGCTTAATAGCAGTCAGCAACTCGACAGAGTCTTACTTACCTCCGCGTGGCAAGTGTGGCCTGGTGCTCACCAGGCGGGAGAGGCAGCCGATCTCCCGATCCTGGGATGCCCAGGAGCAGCTACTTCCCGGCAGGAGCTCTGTTACCCCCCCTCCCCCCCCTCGGACCGGTGGGGGTTATCCTGGTCCACCACTGAGAGGCTGTCTGGAGCTAATGGACGCACAGAGCACAGCTGCCCAGGCTGACATACTCATCTGCGACTCTCCCAATATGGCGGCAGCCGCGTGTCCTCCTGGCACCAGCAAAGCATGGCAGGATATTGAGTCTAAGCTGGACAGACTCTTTAATCAATTTTGGAAGCAAATAACAAGCAGGAAGCCCCAACAAGCTCCACCACACCCCCAGATGAGTTTACAAAATTCAGAGGAATTTAAATATTTACTTTTCAAAACTCATATAACTATACTAACAAGATGGCGTCCACATGCAAAACAAATTGAAAGCGTTTTCTATGAAGTTTACCAAGAGACAGACATGCATATTTCTTTTTCATTTGATAATTGCATCCCCAGTATTTTCTTATAACTCTACAGGATTTACCTGTCTGTAGGGTACAGGAATTGCAATGATTTTAGACTTTAATAAGAAGGTTAGTACATACTAGTGAGAAAAAAAGCCTAATACCAATCCTATTACTCTTATTAAAGTACTAGTCCAACATTGGAATGAGAAACCCTTAAAGTGTAAAATTCACAACTTTATTAAGTCCCTGTAAGGATGATACAAAAACACACACAAAAACAGTGCCAGAAAAATGTGAAAAAGTGAAAAAACTGAAAATAAATAAAATTGGACAAGCAGATGGATAATATATAGATAGTCAGAATGATCTCCCAGCTTGGAATGATTATCCAAGCTGGGCTATATTTCCTTAGCAGCGCTTTGTTCCAGCTTAAGTGATATTCGGTCACAAAAACAAATATAGGTGTCCTGTGTCTTTAAGACTATCACACATTTAAAATGGTGTGAATACTTTCTTTTAAACCAGTATATGGACTTTGTCAGAGGTACTGCACAATATTGGGACTATTTTAAGTTTTGCACAAGGTCACTTTATTGATTCATATGAACTTTGATGGTTTAAAAGAAAGTAAGTGTGTTTACACCATTTTAAATTTGTGATAGGCACAGTGCACCTATATATTTTTTTGTTTTGTTTTTTTATTGGAGTGTATATATATAGGGGATATTGCACGTTAGGTGCTGCTTTTTGTTTGCACATTTTATAAGAAATGTGCTTGAACATAATTGTAGCACCATTTGTTACTTGTTGTTTTATGTGGTTTAAGAGATATTCGGTCTCAGGATTGCAGCTCTGCTATATCCATATTCAATGTTTTATATTTTTCCAGCAAAAAAATGTTTTGGGGTAAAATAAATCAGTTTAATTTTTTTTCTCTGCCTTCTTATCTCTATTCCTGACCCACAATAAGGTAATTTAGAAACCCCCATTTCCTTGCAGGGGGCGAACGACTGCTCATCTTCTTTATTTTATCTAAACACTTATGTAATATAAAGTGATGCAAATTACCCAATAAGCAGGTACGCCCTTGGGGTATATGTGGGGCCACTTGATCCCAAATTAAGTTATTTGAATGCTCCATCATTGAGATATTTGTATTTATTTATTTATTTTATGATCAAATCAATCTATCTATTTTTTCAACATTCACGTTTCCTGTGTCAAACATTATGATTGGCAAAAGTTTTTCATATGAATAAAATGTGTGTGATAAAAAAGTATCTTTGCATTGGCAACAGAATAGTGAAACAGATGAAATGTTATCACTTCAACTGTTTTATCACACATTGCATGATATATAATTAACCCCTTAGACAGAAGAGACAGATGAAAAAGACTTAACATCCCTATTTCTTTAGAGTTTTTCTAAAATGCTTGCAATAATATTTATAATACTATTTAAATGTGTGTGTTATTACATTTCTATATTAGTATAATTGTCATATTTGGAATGCTGACAATTTGTGTTTAAATCGAATACCCAGGGTACTATAAACTCCTAGAAGGGAATGTTGAAAAACTTGAGGCATACAATTAAATGCTTACTTCAAGATATTTAATATTGTCTATTTCATTTAGATATCATAATTGTCTTTGCTCCAGGGTGCAGAATTTTATGCTGAAGTCCCTTGAGGATTCTCTTTTTTTCTTTTTTTAGTATGCTCAGCATGACTTTAACGAACTCCCATATATTTATCTGCATTTTCTTCCGAAGTATTATTTCATAGACAGCTGATGATTAAGTCTGATATCGGTGGCCTTGAAGAGCCCCATTAAAAGAATGTTCAGTTGAATTATTTGTGTTGAATGCAATGTCATTTTGCAGATGTCCTGTTTAAGATTTGAACTTTTAGATTGATTTATTATTCACTGGTTGTCTTAATTAATGTTGTGGACATATGCTTTATAGTTTCTCAGAAATGTTCTACTATATAATTATCAGTGGAAAGCACATTTCAACATTTTGACTGAAGACAAGTCAAGAAAATAAATTGAACTGAAAAACGTCTATATTTTAGATTCGAAGAGAGTGTGACTTTCTCAACTTCACTACTTACGTTAAAACTTTAAGCAAAAATTTATACATTCAATACTTTGGGTGGGTATGTGCCCAATCAAATTTACTTCATTCTAATTTGATACATCGCACACGCCACATTTTGTCAATATGAATTTTTTTCTTACTTTGCAAAGTTTGTAAAACAAAATATGAAAGTAATATATTTCTGTATGAGGATAGGCTGTGAAACATTACCAGGTCACACTCCGAGTAAGGAAATACAAATTTGTGTGCTCTAGGCTATGGCTCCAGGGCAAAGTGTAATACAATGATGAACTCAGACATGTATTCCTGGTCCTGAATGTGCTTAGGACAACAAACATATCTTGTCCATACCAATAAGATATAAATTATGTGTTCTTTCCAAACCGAAGTTTAGTGGCAAAAATGAGTGTTTTTCGATTTTGAAATAAAATAAAGCTTAAACTGGTACATGTAATTGTTAAAGGGAGACTCCACTGCCCCAAAACAACAATAAATTAATCAAAATCACTCTTTAGTAGATATGTGTAATTATAGTTATTTAATTTAATAGATTATTTAATAATGCTGTTTTTCATTGGGGTTATATCTAAAAACAGTTTGTAAAACCTGTAATTCACATCTGCTGCCTTTGCAAGTCTTCCCCTTCTATCCCTACCATGCCTTTCTGTGGCTGTCCAATCACAGACTTTCCAGTATGACAATGATAAGTCTTTGCAAGGCAGGAGCTCCACTGAGATAGTAAACCAGGAAGTGGTAGGACCCGTTGTCTGCTTGAACATCAGGGGGGGATGTAACAAGTTTATTAATAAAAGTGCCAATTTCTATTGAAACCTGCACATTTTGATACATAAATAATGAAACTCTTCACACATAAAGCATTTCAGCAAGCTAAAAAGTATTTTGGTCGGGAGTGTCCCTTTATTAAAGGTGTCAAACAAGATACTAAAGCCCCTATTAGAGATGTTTTGTCAAAAGGTGAATGGAGTTGCCTTTTTTTCTATTATATTGATTTTTTCTTTGGTCAAAGAATGGTGCAAATATCAAAATTCACTTGAAGTTTTAAATGGTTGAAGTTATATAGAGTGTCTGTCAATTTGTTTAAAAATTTTCCTAACTGCAAACTGATTAAACTTTGAATGTAATTTGTTGACTGAAACACGAGGGTGACCACATGTGAGGCACAAATACTCAGTTGTGAGTTTATACTTGTTGCATTTATGTTTTGGTGACACTGAAGTTGCTGCCTAGGACCTTTATTGATCAAACATGTTTTATGTGAGGAGGGGGCATAGAGACTAAGATAAATTATAGAAATCAATTATGTTGATCGATGATCGATGAAAATGTAAGATTACAGCTTTGAAAAAATTGAAAATAATTTTTTATGATATTATTCATTTAAATAATAGATCCCACTTAATCAATTATTTTGCTGAAGACTTATATAAATTAAATAATAGCCACTCTTGGCAATGAGTAGGTTTTCACAATCATTGCACATGTATACACATTCTATCTCTAAAATTATGTTATATATGAAATAAAGCTTATACTAACATCAATTAAAAAAATATAATAACACATCATTTATTTTAATTTAAATACTTTTTAAAAGCATATTTTTTACAGCAATTTGTAGCAATTAGACTAAAAGGCATTCAAAGAGCTTGCCTTGTGTTGTTCAGTTGGTAAAGTATTCTATATATGTCATTACTAGATGAGTTGCAGGTATAGTAATCAAATTTGCTTCTTTTAAGTTTTTTATATTTTCAGCTGCAGTTTTTAACAATGATTATTCAAGCTTCCTTTAATTGTGACATTTAAAAGCTGCATCTCATGTACCAAGATTGTAAATGCACCATATTACCATAATTGATCAATAATATAATACTGCCATCCATCAGTTCCATTAGGGCACACAACCCCCAATGGGGAATGACATCTTCCATGCTGCTCTGTGTTTACAGTTTCCTTGATTGTTCATGTGGCTTCATATCAAATTAATTAAGAGCCGTTCTTCCTTGACCTAAATGATTGCCTTAATAATTACCTCTCTTTTTCCTAGGTATGAGATAGCTTCAGTACAGCTTCAACTTTGATTCAGAAAACTTTCTCACTCTCTTGGAATGAATCCCATCATAAAGATATAAACAGATTATCTGTGGCTGCTGCGAAGACTGACTTAATGTTAGCCTTTCATTCTTACCATTGTATTTTGCTTCTAAAAGGTAATTTTAAGTCTGTGATTCCTTGTTCTCTTTTAAAACTTGATCATATGTTTAAAATATGGATTACTTTTACTAGTTATTATTATTATGTTATTATTTATATTGTGCCATCAAATTCTGCAGCGCTTTACAATGGGTGGACGAACAGACATGTAGTTGTTACCAGACAATTGGGACACACAGGAACACAGGGGTTGAGGGTCTTGCTCAATGAGCTTACATGCTAGAGGGAGTGGGGTAAAGTGACAGTTGCAAAAGAGGAATCAGTCACAAGCTAAACAATTTAATTGATACGATCTTTTTGAAGAAGTGGGTTTTTAATGATTTTTTTGAAGGAATGGAGACTGGGTGATCATCTAATGAAGGTGGGAAGCAAGTTCCACAGGAACCGTGCAGCCCTCGAGAAGTTTTTAAGGCGAGCGTCAGAGGTGGGAGTACGGACAGAAGAAAGACGTAAGTCTTCACCAGATCGTAAGGGCCTAGAAGGGACATACTTCTGTATTAGGGAGGATAGATAGGTGGGAGCAGCATGTAGAGATTTGAAAGCAAGAACCAGAATTTTAAATTGAGCCCTATATCTTACAGGAAGCCAAAGTAGGAACTGACAGAAGGGTAAGGTGTGGGAGGTGCAGGCAGACAGGAAGATGAGCCTCACCGGCGCATTCATTATGAACTGTAACGGCGCAAGTTGGGAGCACGTAAGACCACTGAGAAGCAGATTACAGTAGTCAAGGCAAGAAAGGACAGTGGAATGGACTGGCGTTAAATAGGGTTGGATGCGCACAATGTTTTTGAGATGGAAACGACAGGATTTGGCAATAGACTGAACATGAGGCTTGAAGGAGAGGTCAGAGTCAAAGAGAACACCTGCGTGGTGGAGCTGATGGTAGCACCGTTGACTTGGAGGGAGACAGACACAGGAGTAACAACACTTGAGGGAGGAAAGACCAGAATTTCAGTTTTGGTCAAGTTTAATTTAAGGCAGCTGTCAGCCATCCAGTTAGAAATAGCAGAGAGGTAGTCAGAGACACTTGTCAAGAGGGAAGGGGAGAGATCAGGAGAGGACAGGTAGATTTGCGTGTCATCTGCATAGAAATGATATTGGAAGCCAAAGGAGCTAATGAGTTTACCAAGGGAGGCAGTATAGATGGAGAACAGTAGGGTACCAAGGACTGAACCTTGGGGGACACCAACAGAGAGGAGTTGGGGAGAAGAAGCAGAGCCAGAGAAAGAAACACTGAAAGAGCACTGGGAGAGGTAGGAGGAGCAACAGGAGAGATCAATATCTTGTAGACCGATATTGCGGAGGATTATAAGAAGCTGTTGATGATCAACAGTGTCAAAAGTGGCAGACAAGTCAAGGAGAATTAGGATAGAGTAGTGGCCACGAGATTTTTCAGCGAGTAGATCATTGGATACTTTGGTCAGTGCCGTTTTCATGGAGTGCTTAGTACGGAAACCAGACTGAGTCGGGTCTAGCAGAGAGTTGGACTCGAGGAAGTCTGTCAATCTCGCATACACAATTCTTTCAAGGATCCTGGATGCAAAAGGCAGTAGCAAGATAGGACGGTAGTTAGATGGGGAGTTAGGGTCAAGGTTGGGCTTCTTTAGAATTGGGGTTGCATGTTTGAAGGGTGATGGGAATATACCAGAGGAGAGACAGATTGAGATATTTAGTGAGAGGTTGAGAAAGAGAAGAAGACAGAGTACGGATGAGATGCGAGGGAATTGGATCTAGAGAGCAGGTGGTGGGGCAGAGCAGAAACCTCTTCCAATGTAGCGGGTGCGAATGAACATAGAACAGCAGAGGGAGTGAAGTTAGGGGAAGTATTGTAAGGTAAAGAAGAAAGATGAGAGATCTCTTCCCTGATTGTAGAGATCTTGTCAGTGAAGTGAGTTGCAAAGTCTGAGGCGGTCAAGTTAGTAGGTGGAGGAGGAACAATAGGGTGAAGAAGAGTTAAATGTGTGAAATAGTTGTTTGGGTTCGTGAGAGAGTATATGAGCTGTTTGAGCTCAGCATAAATTTATAGTGTAAATTTGCAAACTAGATGTGATGATTACTCTTGGAGATTTGTTTTGGCCTGAATGGCAATTTGTCCAAATTTGAGACGATTGGCTGAAATTCCCATTTCTGAACTGCCTAAAGCCACAATCCTGAAACAAATTACTCATGCAACACCTGAACATGCTAGTTTTCATTAATAATTCAGAATGCCATTCCTTGTACAAGAAAAAAAGGAGGATGGAAAGGAGAAGATGCTGCTTTTTTATGATATGATGGGGACCAATAGCAGTTTAATTTGTTATGATGGACAAAAGGTCTGCCCAATCATTTGGGCTTCATCTCATGTTCAATTAAGAGGTTGAATTGACTGAAGAGATGATTGATTATTAAGGGATGGCCAGTGAATGTTGATTTTATTCACAGCTCAAGTGACAACTGACCAATAGAGGGGGAAGTGGGAGGGTCACTAAAACAAAATATATTGCCAACAGAAGTTTTCTTGACACTCTGACTTTAGCTACTGAGGGAGACAGACCAGCAGTGATTATGTGTGTTTTTGCCTTGCTGAGTTTGTCTGGGAGTAGTAGAGGTAAACAGGTAGATATACTGAAGAAGGAGAACAGAGTACTCAATTAATGTTTACAATGTGTGGTATTAGAACAGTCTCTTCCACTACTATCACCCTTAGGTAGAGAAGGAGGGATGTTGAGCCTTGTGCCACTCGGTGGCAGGGACAGTTAGACTCCCAGTCCTCATCACTTCAGGGATGTGTCTGTCAGCCCACTCTTGAGCATTTTGGGGGGATTTTGTTCCAGTGTCTTGTCAAACCTTCTTGATATCCTCTTTAGGATATTTTGTGAGATTCCTGCACATATTGAATGAGAATGTCCATGAATGTCTCTTGAAGAACTTTTATGGCCCTTTGAAGACAAAATCAGTGATCTGTAAGGATCAGTTTAGCTTGTTTAAGCGAAAGCGTGGTGGAGATGAGCATGCAAACATATTGTAGACATCCCTCATTGGTAATGGTCTCAGGGACCCTCTTAGTTGTTCATTCCTGGTTTTAGTTCTGTCCTCCATGCCTGCCATGTGGGCACCCATATCTGTATACATTTTCTGAAATGGGCCAAGAGTTGCATCAGTATCTATCTGGGCCACCCTAGCACTCTCAAAGTCCTCCTACACTGCCTCAATAGTTCCACCGAGATAAGCACTACGATAGCACCAATTTTGCTACATTTGTTACATATAGAAAAAGTAGCATTCCACTCTACTAGTGTCTGCATTTTTGCCAAGATTTTGTTTAAGTGTTATATGACATTGACTTATCATTCCTTCTTTATTGCTGGACTCTTTTATACAATTTGTGGTTACATACTTGTTTTGTATATTGCACTTCTTTTATATACTGTTCTTATTTACATAAGTATCAGTTCTGGGATATCAAGAGCGTATGCTTGGTTAATAGGCAGGCATAGGAAAACAATATGCATTATTTAATAGTGATAGTTTAGACATGACATTAATTTGTCAAGACACATAAAAAATAGAATTGCTATTAGCAATGGAGTGAAATAGCACAACCAAAGGGATACATTTTACATTTTGTTCCCATTGAAAAAAATGTTTAAGATAATTTTATATGTTTGATTGTAAAATTAGTCTTTAAAATAATTTTAAATAATAACAGGAGAGATAAATATAGTCATTAAACATTTGCAGTGCATCTTTTTTTAACAAAATAAACAATAGTGAAGATACAATTCCTTAAAAAAATGCATGTTTAGATGCCAACTCATTTTATACTGAACACGTACACATTCCATGTACCTTCATGTGGTGCATGAGAAGTTCTGCTCTGCATTATGTGTGTCATAATCGGATAAAGTAAATCATATATTGCTAGGCATTTATTAAAACATCAAATAAATCTTCAGGTTAGACACTGGTTGACTTGGAAGCCTCAGCTGGTTTACTTTACTAATTTTATTATCTAAAAAGTAATCAACTAAAATGCAAAAAAATAATAAAAACTATATATATATATATATATTTTTTTTTTAATATACAGTATTTTCATGCGTATACATAAAAAAAAACTGTTTACTTTCTTCAGTGCATGAGTAGAACTATATTCATCGTGAAATGATTTACTCTGTACTTACCAAATACATCTGCTCTTTTATATTTTTGGAATTTCAGAAACTGTCTTTTTTTTCAGTACCGATAATCATTATGCAATGTGCACAGATGTACAGTAGTAGAAATAGCCTATAATTAAACCTTGACTCATCTCGATTGCCTTTCTCATTTGCATTAATGCTTGGTTCAAGATTTAGTTCAGATTTTAAGAAGTAAAAATGGGCTACAGTACTTATGTTTACACAGAAACATCAAAATAAAAAAAAACAAAATATATTTCACCGTAGAACTGATACATTGCAGCCTATTTTACATTTATAGGGCCAGCTGCAACAGCTCACTGACACAACAAAATCCATTGTACTTAAAGGATTTGATAATTACGTGCAATCTCATCTAATCAGGCCTTTCAGAAATTCTATTGTGTTTAATTTGTTTTGAAATCTATTTGCATTAAATTCCTTCACTTCAAGCTTTTATGATTTTGCAAACTCTCAAATATATAAATATATTTTAAAATTTTAAAGCTGTATTTTGCTGCAGATTTTTAGAACAATAGATTTTTTTTACTATTAGAAAATCATTCAAACTGCTTTTGCTGATATAATTGTGTTAGAGCATGGTGGGGGGGTTATATAGTTTTATATTGTTTTTCTAGCAATAACTAGCAATATTTGGACACACGTGAGTCACCTCTCTATTTGCAGTTCTATTGATCGTCATGATTTTCATTGGTACAAATTCAGTTGTGAAAGGATTGCAGACATTTCACATCAAGTATGCACACATTACCTAGATCTCCAGTACTGTTGATTGCTTGCATAAAATATGCCTTGGAGCTTTTAACTCAACTAAACTGCAGTTGTGTGCAGATGTTGCTCCCTGCAGCTAAAGAGTAGTAAAAGACATATGCTCATTTTTACACAGTAGGGACAAAAATAGATACAACACTTCATTTGTCATGTACTGCATATAAAACAGCAGTCACTCTGAGATAAATATTTTTTTTTACAGCTGACCTAAACTGGAGAATTCATAACTTAGCTTCCCATCGGAATTACTATAATGGCCAGTGATAAAACATATTGTTATGTTCATTTATTTATTTATTTATTTTTATTTCCCAAATTGACTTGTATGCATAATTTTTATTATTACTAAAAGAGGAAGGAATATATAAGCATAATTCGTCACTATTTGGCCAATTTGGTTTTTTTTTATCCATGCAGCTGCATTCTCTTCATGTACATTAGAATAATCAGCAGAATAGGACAGCAGGGAGTAACCATTTTGCTTTACTAGCAAGTCCCAGTTGAGGAAGTTTATGTGATATTATGTCAAACAGATTAGCAATTCTTTTTATGATAAAATTACTCATAAAGTGTTTTATCAACAGGGATTTAGGTAACATTACACAGTTGATAAAGCACTTTAAGAATATGCTAGACCAATGAAGTTCCTATATATGTTCTGCTAGAAAAGCAAAATGACTGCTGCCTGCAGCTTAATATTGCTGATAACAGTATATAAGGAGTTTAACGAGTTTACAGTGGTGTTCCTCAAAAACAGTAGTAGCAGGAATTAAAGAAACAAGTTGTCAGAGTCATTTAACTAGTGTTGCCACAATCTGATTTTCATAGCTGTTTGCCGATATGGCTTTAATAGATAACCTTTGGACAGAAAGTTATTGTGTTAGGCATTGAAAGCAGATACTTGACATGTCTGATGTATGAGCCACCAATGTGCTCTACATACATATAATAACAATTACAAAGTATTACTTTTAACATTCTGCCGGTTTCCAAGTAGATCTTGGAGTTTAAATTATATCATTGCCCTGCAAGCCCTTTAAGCAGGAGTATCACATATATAGTTTGATAAAGGATAACTCACACACTGAATAATTTAAGTTGAAGTGGATAGCATTAAAACACCAAAATTATTTTAAATAATGTTTTACATCCACCTTGCAAATCATGGTAGATAAAGTGCAACATAAATATATACATTTCATTATGTAATAGTGCAAAAATTAAGGATACAAAACTAAATGACATTGTGGTTTTAAGAGTTTTCGAAAAACATTTTTTCGGCCAAAAATGCTATGAATAATTAGACTAGACATAAGGTCTCATTTATAGAGAATATGAGAACTCTGAGTATTGGCAGAAGCTTAGAGAAACTTTGTTTAGTTCTTGCTCAGGTCTCAAAATTGTTTTGCTAGGGGGCTGGTCATGACTGTCGCTGATAGGCTGCATCTCCCAAGAGCTCCCAGAGAAAAGCTGTTATTTCAACCTTTTTAGAGGTGTATTGTCTGCATCAGGGCATACAGCATTTGAAGCTGTCCTACAACCTTGTGGGCTCAATCATACTATATTAGCCACAGTTCTGACAGCATCTGTATGA